>NC_071577.1:36745703-36863203 GCF_024509145.1 Vidua macroura
CAGGCTTTCCTTGGTGACTTGGCCATGCCACCACATAGAGAAGTCATTCGTGTAGGTGGGCAACATTTATACTCAGGCTTGCATATATTTTACAAATCACTTATAAGAAAAAAAAAAAACAACAAAACTTTCAGCCTGAAATTTGGAGTTACAGTCCTTAAGTGACAGTTTCTTTCCCTGCTCTCAAAATGTGCCCTGTAACTGCAACTTTTTCTGGCTGTAGTCTGGGAGGTTGCCTGTGATTCTCCAAAGGATGGTGTAGACATTTATGAGGCTGCCATTTTTGTTCTAATCCTAAAGTAAAGTTCACATATCACCCCAGTGAATGCACTGCCCAGATCTCCAGATGTCCTTGTGTCAAGCAGGCACAATATCCAACTCATATATTACTTTTTTTTTACAGTAATTATTTTATATTTTAATGATCTCTATTGAAAACCAGTGGTTTACTTTTCCTTTTAAATATATTTACTTTAAAAACACACTGGAAAATAGTTTATTGCAATGCAACTAAATGAGTACAGAAAAAAAATTAGGAACAGAAAAATTGCAGTATGCTTTTAATCTGGAAATTTCAAATAAAAGGTTTTATCAGTGGCCAGTATAAGCACAGAAGAGCTGGTTTTAGGTGTATAAAGCTCAGTATAAAAGCAGTGTGTGCAAAGGTCTCATTTGCTCACATCTTAAAACTGCTGCACTTCATTTTTTGTTAGTATAAACCAAATAACAGAATATTAAGAGTCATTTGAGGTCATAATTAAAGTTCTTTGACATCTGCCTTTTTTCCATTAGTCACGACTACCAGATGTCCATGTCATAGGAATTGAAAATTATTAGTCTAATCATGTTTTTAATAAAAAGTAACAGAAACTTGTATATTTTAAAGTCACTGGGCATAGGCTTGCCAGGCTAAAAGAGCTCTCAGGGTTGCTTTCCTTTGTTTTTAATGGGATGTTTTAAAGTTATTCTTTGCTTTATTGGTGCAGTGCTCTGTTGTTCCACCCTGTGCATTGCTCAGCCAGTTCGACCCCATTGACATTGAATGACCTGAGTTTTGTGCACATTTTTGTTAAACTGATACCTGCCTGTATTTCAGTCCCCTGTAACTACACTGCTTGTTCTGTTACCTTTATATTGATTTTATTTTATAGAGCAACTATAGTAAGAGCACTGTTGGTTTAGATTGTCTTCATTTCTGCTCTCGTGCTGGTGTGTTCTTGCTGTATTGATTTGACTTTTTATGCATTGCTTTCCTCCTACCACATTAGCACCCATTCACCAGCTTAATGATTGTGGCACTGTACAGAGTACAGTGTATTGGCTTGTTAAACCATTTCCATCTTATTAATTTCTACTTATATGTAGTACTGACCTATTTTTACTGTGCCACTTCCAAAATTGTCTTTGTTTGCCCAATGCTGGCTGTCCTCCGTTACTATAAGCATCCCTAGTTTTCTGTAGCTCTATTTTTAATAGCTTTTTTGGTTTGTTTTGTTTCCCCTTCTCTCATGTGCCTCAGATTCCTTTTTTAACCCTTTCCCCCCCATACTTTTACTATGCTTTAAAACCAATGAAGATGCTTAACTTAATGTTACAAGCCAGTCTATTTAAACACACAAGTTCAAATTTTCATATTTTTCTTTGTCCTTATACCTGGAATTATTGGTATCTTGAGCTGAGACTTTCTTTGGGCTTTTATTCTTAAGACTTTTCTAATTCCTCCTTTGTCTCTGTGTGGCTGTACACTGTCATCTGTGTGATGCATTGCATTATGTCATTAGAGAATGACACGGTTTGTTTGGTCCTGGGGACAATGGAGAGGTGTATGGAGAGCTCTGAAGTGCATCATATTTTCAGCTGTGGGAAGGGAAAGAGGAAAAAGGGAAGCTTTCAAAAGGAGATGGAGCAGGGGAAAACCTTGGACTACCTCCCTGCTCTCGGGCACAGAAAGTGACTGCGAGAGGACTGAGGATGCTGCACAGCGCCTGGAACCACATTTTGTGCTGAACATTTGGTGGCAGCAGGAACTAAATTGCTTGTAACTTTCTTTGGAAACAGTGTCTTCAGTGCTGCTGACTGGGATATGAAGAGTGGATTTTATGGACAGAGTTTGAGACGTGCTCCACACTTTCATAGCAACATGTTTGTTGTTAATATGTTGGGGCTTTTTTTTCCTGGGTTTTATTTCTCTCTCAGCCTTTTCTTTTTGTCAGTCAGAAATCATAGCCATGCTTAAATGGTGAAAAGCAAAAGTTTAATCAGTAGAGAGAGCTTATATTTATTTGGAGATTGGACTTTCCTCACATATCTCCAAAGAAATTCTTTGCCTATGTTGGGCCATAGGTATGTTCTGACCCAAGACTCTGGTTTTTAACTCTTTTTATGGCCAGGTTCACCAGAAGGCAATGCAGTATAATCCTGGTATTATAATACCTTGCTTTTCCAAGCCAAGTAAGAGGCACAGCTGAATAGGGCAAAACCTAGACTGTGATTTTAGGGATATCCTGCCTGACAGTGTGGAAATTCAGGATGTGCTCAAGCTACTCAGTTTCTACTTCATGATATAGAAAGGAAATATGGCTTGCTGAATTTTTTTCTTTTTCCTAGTTCATAAAAATGCAAAATAGTAATTCTAATAAGTAAGGTTTTAAGTGTACTTTGGCCATGAAACAAACTTTTCTGAAATATCTAATGAAAAGTGACATCACACTCATCACTATCCTGTTTTAAATTTAAACTACCCTGCCTTGCATAATCAATTACTTACAGAAAATTGTAAAGCCCTTAAAATTCTGAAGTGGTTTCTGGCATTTAATTATATAAGATTTTTGACCTGGCTAGGCAGATAATGTTAACACAGCTTTAATACTAAACAAGACTGAACATGTGTGTGCTTGACTTTTATTAAACTCCTACTGAAGAAACAGATTAATTGGAGGCTGATTCATTGGTGAACAGGCGTTAAAGACAGAAGGACCTTCTCACATTTTGTTCTGTTACCCAGGCTTATGCCATCTCAGGTTGGCAAGGAGATCCCAACTGTAGTGTTTTGAAATGTAACTGAAAGAAATTTTAGAATAACAGGTGCAAAAAAAAAAAAAAAAAAAAAAAAAAAAAAAGGAAAACCAAAAAAATCCCCCACCAACCCCTCTACACACAAGAAAAAAAAAAAGTGAGTCATTTTCAAAATGCTGCTCTAATTCCTTTCTATTCTCTTGTGCCAAATGACCACCTGACACCTCTCTGACACAGGTATTGCCCAGATAGGTTTTCATTAGTGATGTTAAAAGTGTAAATGGGATCATGGGAGCCAGCAGCTGTCGCAATGATTTCCTACATGATTATTACTTCTCCCCCGCCTTAGAACAATTTTTAAGAAGATGTGTACAAGCTGTGATTAAACCACTTCAGCTTAAGCTCAAAGTAAATTGAAAAAGTCCTTCTTAAAGCTCTCATTTAACAGTGCTTTACATCCATCTGTAAAATCAGAGCTTTGCTTGCGAGCACCCTCAGAATAGCCCACTTTCCACAAGGTAGCAGAGGTTAAAAATAAAATAGCAAGAAATCCGTGGCAAAGCACATGTGAGATTAACGGGGTGAAAGTATTGGAGTGGAGAGCTGTTTTCTTCTGTCTGAGCTCCTCGTTCTGTCGCACAACCCCCAGTCTGGAAATCTTAACACTGACACTTTTGTACAGATCGGTTTGTTAGCGATTTCAGATTTTAATTCAGCACCCTCGCTTGATTATTACTGACATTTCTTTTCTGTAATACCGGCAGAGAGAGAGAGAACGTGTATAAACAGATTTTTGCATGAGCTAGGTGGTGCGCAATTCTGATATCAGCTCCTGAAACTCGAGAGAAATGCGTTTGCTTTCAAGGTGTATTTCTGGGATTCAAAAAAAAAAAAAAAGGGAGATTGTGATCTGGGAGGTTCAGCTGTGCTCTTCGGTAGCTCCAGGTGGAATGCTGCCGATTTCTGGGTGTTTGTGGGAAGCGGGAGACTCTCCTGGCTTTATTTGGTTCTTGTGTGAAAGTGGGAGAAATGAAAGTATTTTGACAATTACCCATTGAGCTTTTCACTTCATTCAAATCTGCAGCGCAGCGCTGAAGTTGGTGAGTGGGTGTGCAAGGGAGAAGCAGAAAAACAAAAACACGTACTATAAAAGCAGGCTAAAAGCCTGCACAGTTCCCTGCAAATTCAGATCTCTGCACTTAGTAAAGTCTTACATTTTAAAACCATTTCTTCCTCTGTCTTCATTACTCCTGAACATTAAAGATAATGGTAAAAATTAACCTCTGATGTAAATCACTTGGATTTAAATATGTTATACAGCTTAATTTATGAAATGGCTTGTTGTGTTATGTTTTATGAATGTTTATTTTCCCCTTACAATCCAAAATTGTAGAAACTAAATACCATAATGAAATTGTGAGCTCAATTACATTCTCTTACAGGTTTAAATGTACACTTATGCTCATTGATGTGCAGCAATAGCAAAAATTATTTGGGGAAATTTTTATTACAGCTATTTCCAGGATAAAGGGGGAGATACCCTTTCTTATGTTTTAGTTATTAGTTCATTATATCTGGCTTCTACAGGTAAAAACATCAAAAGCTAAATCAAAAGCTCAAAAAAAACACTAAAAGGAATGTGCTTAAAACAAGGTTCTTATCTAATGTTGTAGCTCAGCATATTTTCTGGCTTTCTAAATATAATTTATGAACTGATTTTTCAGCTGTACATATAAAGTCCCTGAGCTGTATTACAAAAATTTAATATACTATACAATACATGTACAGGCAGTTTAAAAAAGGTATCTCCATGGCTATATATCATAATAAACTTTCTTAATATTTGCACTGCAGCAGCTGATTTCTGATTTTTTTTTTTTTTTTTTTTCAGTGCAGTAGAACTAAAGCACAATAGCTGAAAGGTGAACTTTTGTGTATTTCAACATTCCCAGCCTGGTAAAACTGTTCCGCTTGCTACATGATGTTATAAATATCAAGATTAGTTTCTTCTAAAATTACCAGTGCCAGCTGCATTCAGTTTCCCATGTTGTATAGTATTTTGTTACTAATGTTCTCAGTTTAGTGCAAGGGGTTTAGAAATCAAATTACTCACAAAAATATCCAATATTAAAAATCTGTTATATGTTTCCCATGTATTTAAAATATTGTATATAAATCCATTTGTCTTGCTGAGTCAAATACTCCCACTAATATCACTGTTCTCCCTGCCTTTTAGCCCAATATGCTCTCATATTAACAATAACCATTTCAATTTTTTCCCTGGTGCCCAGTACCTACAATTTGGATAAGTGACAAGCATTAAATTATCTGTAGCAGTGGCAGGTCTGTGTGTGCCTATAGATTTTCAGACATGGAGGCATAAAAATACACCTATAGCCTGTTTTTAAAAAAAATAATCTACTGCACTGTATTTTGAATGCAGTGGTTCAGCATGTATATTATGCACATTTTTAAGAATTTAATTGAATCATGAGCTGTATTAATACTGCAGCAAAGAGCAGCAATTTCTGCCGTCCTGAAGTCTGTGCAAAATCTTGCTTTTGAACCTGTGTGTATTTAAGTTCTTCAGCTGACATCATTTCAGTCTGGGAATCTGACATACGGCCACTAAACCAGGATTAATTGAGCACTTCTGTGCAGTACAAAACATTCTTTATATATTGACAAATATTTCTAAAAAATGGATTGGTATTTTTGCTGTTAATTGTTTCATTACTGACCTTTACCTCTGTAGACATATGCAGTTTTCGTTTTTTTGGGAGAGACTTTCAAAATATTTTTTTTTTAAGTGTCCAATGCTCAGTGCTAGCAGTGACATTTTTACAGTCTATTCAGAAGCATATATTTCACTCTTTTGTATCTCATTTCTTTCTATTTATTTAAAACAACTTAGCATGGAAAATCTTGCAGATTTAAGTGACAGTGATGATGTACAATATGCATAAAATGAGCCTGTCCCTACCCGTGGTGTGTATTGCTAGGGACTCCATTGCAATATTTACAGTTAAACTAAACTTTTTCAAATGAAGCAAAATTGCATTTGTTTTGCAGATTTGCTCATCATTAAATGTGAAACATTTCACATTTGTCTTTTTGAGTAATTGGCTTTTTAAAATGATAAGGTGCTCTGAACACTTGTTATGTGGATAGGTCTGACGTTGTATCCCAGAAATCCATATGCCATACAGACAGAACAGAAGAAAGATATTCACAAGCATGTCACAGATTGGACTGAAGCAAGCCAAAAACCAAAGTGCCATGGCATTAACAATAGCACCAGATTTACTGTCACGATTGCAATCTGTGCTGTATCATAGACAGAAGGAGAACTTTTGATAGGTAACACCTCAGTGTTTTTTAAATCTTTTTGGCAAATTATCATTTTCATTATATTTTTGCCTGCCATATAATATTATTATAATGGTATTAAGTCACTCAGACACGCACACACATGCACACGCACAAAGTTTATTAGCCCTCAACAAAAGGGCTGATTTACCTCCTGGGCTAACTGTTCCTCAACAAAAAGGAAGGTATTTTATTAAAAAATAACACATGTTTTAGGGCGAATCATCCACAAAACTAGCAGGGATTTTTCCAATAGGCATTAAGTTAATAAAAGCTTAGTTAATAAAGTCTTAGTTAATAAAATCTTAGCTAACATAGTTAATAAAGGTAGAGAGAAAAACCACGTGTACCAAGTAAAGCTTGACGGCCCAGAAGTTTCCAAAGTTTGAAGTCAGTAAAGAAGCAGGTTTAGGGGAAAATATTTTCTGGGGTTCAATCCCAGCTGAATGCATTTTCCCACTGTGAGCATGTAGATGTTTCTTTTTGACCATAAAATCATACATTTTCTTCTCGTATAAAAAAAGCTGCATAAAGCAGATTTGGCAATACCATAATTCATGTTGAGCTCTGGTAAGTGCTGAAAAAGATTTACAAACTCACAGCTTGACACTGAGCCCACATGTTGGGTAGAGTAGAGAAAAAGCTCTAGAAATACTACATAGAGCTTTCTGGCAGCAAACAGAGAAACATCAGTCAATTGTTTTTCTGAATTGAAAGCCACCTTGGGACCTTGTTGAAAATAACGTCTCTGCCTATCTTTTCTGCAGTTTAAATTACCTGGCTGGGGGAGTTGTCCTGGAGCCATTCACAATAGGCTGTTTAGTGCAAGAAAAGCACTGAAATTCTCACTTTATATGAATTATAGATTTGAAACACAGTTCACATAGGAAATGAGAATCGTGAGAGCGCGGGCAAACCTACCTAAACACGAGTCTGGGTGTTGCAACCTCCTTTGCACTGGAAAATACTCCTTTTTATATTTTTTGAGCATCCTCTTTCAATCGCAGATATCGCCCTTGTCTGAAACCATTGGAACTACTCGTGTGAGAAACGGTTGCTTGCATAATTTAACTCGCTACGTTGACTTAAAACTATATTGGCAGCACAGTTGGGGCTTGATATTCTCTGAAATGTTTCAAAGTTTACAGTGGTGCTGCTGCTGTGTTTTGCATTCGCTCCCACAAAATACCGTGTTGCCACAAAATGTTGTGGGAGCTTCATTTAAATACCATGAGCTGTGCACGCTTGCCTGGAGCCTGGGGAAAATCAGAAATTACTTAAAATTTTGGTTGAAAGCAGCAGTGGTAAATTTTTCGCGACTTTTTTTTTTTTTTCCCTCACCCAGTTTCCAAAGATTTGGCTGGTTTTGGCTCACTCCAGCTTGAGTGGAGCATCTACGCGTATCTCCAGTCTCTACTCATGATGATGGAGACGTCACTAAAGATAAATCGATATTAACAGCAGCTCAATGCCCACTTTCCTGGACTTTTCTTGCAACTGAAGAACTGCAGAGTGGTTTGTGTAGGCAGCAAACACATGTGAAGGGGTTAAAGACATGACAGGTGAATCCTTTTTTTTAATCTTGTCATGAGTGACAGCACAGTGGTTCTACCTTCTTCTCCCCCTGAGGTGTGAAGGGATGTGTGGATATTTGATATTTGCTCCCAGACTGTTATTTACCAGTGGTTATTTACCGCTGGCAAATGACAGTGGTTATTCACCACTTTGGGAAGCACCAGGTGAGATATTCCTTGAATAAACTTAAGTGCAACTATCCCAACCTGCTTGCGAAGCTTTATTATCTCTCGGATCTTCAGTACTGGAGTCAATAATTTGTTTGAACAAGTTTTCCATCCAATCATTAACACACTTAAAGCCTATAATGAGCTCTGTATCCATGCAAATGCATCTTTTTTAACTGCTTGCATAGATTTAAGGGCAGAGTTTCCTTGTAAAATGGAAATCAGAGCTGTTCCTTACACAAATGCTGCAGTCCTTAATAAGGGATGGATCAGCAGCAACTTTCTAAGTTTATTTAATTTTAAAGTATTCATCTCTTTACATAATGTATTTGGGATATTTTTAAAGAGAAATAACATTTTTAAACCTGTATCAAATCAAATGCCTCGTATTTTTCTCAACCCCTCTTATCTTGAAGTAGTCAGTGAATGAACAGTTTCAATTCAGAAATGAAAGGCATTTATAAACAGATTTTTTCAACTTTATCAGCTGCTGCTTAACTCCCATTGTATTGATATAATGATACTTCAAGATAAATAAAGAAATTTATGGCTTTAACAATTTGAACAACCAGAAAGGCAATCAGATTAAAATGGGGACCATTCACGCCCCACATGACAGCTCCGAGGACTCTAGCAGAAGAGTAACCAGCTCAGTGAAAAATCAGAAACTGTGATTGCTATTTAACACTGCAGCTTTTCACAGTAGCTCAGCAGAAAGATATTTAGCACAGGTGTTTCTGTAAGTCTGATACATTGGGAAAATTCACAAGGTTCTCCGGCTCTCTTGCTCCGTGTCGGCTGTGAAGTTGGTCCTGTGATGCAGCAAGCAGGTTTCTAGTAGGAAATAGAGCATGGAGGCAAATGAGCAAGTTCAAACATAGGATCTGATCTAGATTCATTTGCTTGGTTGCTAATTTTTGTAACGCATGACAGTAGTGAGGTGAATGACCTGTCATCGAGCAAAAGCAGCGAGAAGCGGCAATGAGTTATCGTTCGGAGTTAAGCGTGAAACTGAGATCCTGTTCCCTCCGTCGATAAAAGCAGCTTTCCAAATAACATGGATATCAGTGCTCCTTCTTTGTTAAGTGAGGGGTTTGATAAATATTCACCTATTTCAGTGTTTCTCACTACTTTGTTTAGCTATGGTGTGTTTCTGTGCTTTCAGCCTGTGGGTTTGCATTTCAATAAGAGATGAAATGATATAATTGAATTTCTCAACACCTAAAAACTCTCAGCAATTTTTTCTTCTTTTATTTCTCAAGTTCTGGCAGTATCTAATTTATGGCTTAATTCTTCGTAAGGTCATTCTCTAAGTGAGTGACTTCTAGTTAATCTCAGACATTATGAGCTTGGCTGTGATAGAGAATCAGTTCATCTGTTCTCAGAAAGAAAAGAGTGAGTTCTAGGGATTGTTGGCAATATGAGTTTAGCTGAAAGCTAGGTACAATTTCTTACCAAGTTATTATTTTTCCCTCATTATTTTCAAGGTAATCTGGCTGTGTTTTTACTAATACAGCCAAAGTTGAAAAAAAAAAAAAATCGTATTTCTTTCCTGGTACTGTGTTCTCCAAGTAGGTATATAAGATTACTAGTGTGGGTTTGGTCCTAATAATGCAGGAACCAATAGGTGGTGGGGGTTTTTGTAATTATTTTTTGGTCTTTTCCCCCTCTAATTCCTTGATGAGGTATTGTCTCCTCTCAGTTGGGCTGGAAGGTGCAGCTTTCTTTTGCTGTTAGCTTTACAAATGACAGCTAACTTTGCTGCTTGTGCTTCTGCTGTTAATTTACATGCAGCTCTTACTGACTGTCACTAACATATCTTTTGTTCCCTGAAATATTCACTCTGTGAATAAATATAACTTTTCTGCTATTTTTTGCTCGGGCTGATTTGCTCATTTCACTCTTGTGACTGCAAACAGCTCAAGCACTCAGATTCTGCACGTTGCCTATTGCTTAATGAAGTACCTTGCTGAATCAGGGCTACCGTGTTCCAGCAGATGAAAGGGAAGCACATAAGAAGCTCTACTGCCAGGTTCTGCTTTGAATGTTTTTCTTTTAATCAATTTTTAGACTTATTAGCATAGCGGATCACGGTTTTCGCGAAACAAATAAAAGCTACTAGTCTGATTCTTGAAAGCGTTGGGAAATGTTAATGTAATTGGTTCTGTTTATAGTTCAAACTCACTTACATGTCTCTGCTCATAGACACGAGTAATAGAGTCAGCACTCCCAGCTCTGGTTTAATGAGTTAGTACCCCAAATCTCTGGGAAGTCGCTTATGGGTTTCCTTTGTCAGAACCAAGAATCTGATAGCATTCTTAATTATCTTAGTGGCAGCAGAACAGTGCAAGGGTTAGGTCATGGCTTATAAGACAGGGAAACATAACACTTGTAGAAACTCAGGTCTTAAATTCCAGTTTCCTTCAGGCTTTCTCTTTTGCCTCACAGTTTAATGTCCACGTTACTGGCTGGATGTTGCTTTCGAGTTGTCATATGTTGCTGAGTTTGGGGAGAGTGATAATGCACCCAGAATTTCTGACTTGGTGAGGAGGGTAAGGAACATCTGGGCCAGGGGCCTGTGGGGAGATGCCCTGGTCATGGCCCTTCTGGGTCTGCAGTTTAGGCTGCGGGATGACCACCAGTCTCTTGGTACACCATCCACAGTGCTCAAATTGATGTGCAAAGGTGACACCTTTGGACAAGGAGGCCATAATGTGTTTTAAACCAACCATTTCCTTGCCATGTGTACTGTGCATTTATTAATAACAAGACGTGGAGTAAAAATAATGGTGTTAAAGGGATTCAGATAAATATGGCCTTATGATTATGGCACAGAGGAGCTGAACACCAAATTCCCAGCCATTCCTGGCCTTGACAATTTTGTGGATTTTTAGCTTCCCTTATATTTAGACCCCAAAGTTCCTGAATGAGCTGTCACCCCAAACCTACATTCTCCTGTACTGCATCAGCCCAAAGTGTGCAACAGAGAAGAATATCAGGCTTTCAGACATAGCATATTTAGAAAAGAGAGAGAGAGTCTGCCAAATTCCCCAAATCCACTTCCCAATTCCCCTCAAGGATAGCAGGAAATTACTTGTTATCAATGGGTAATTCAACCACAAACATTATTGATTACCCAGCCTCAATCTTTACAGTCTTGAAGGCCAAATATTTTGCAATCATTCTCTCTATTTAAAACTATAAGGTGGATTTTTATTTTGGAAAAGTGGAGTTTTTCAGATTTTCTGCATGCCACATCACATTGTGATGTGCCCCTCCAGATTGTCCAGTGTGATAGCCAGAAGCTTGACTGACAGATGTCAAAGTGTAAATCATGTTCTAATACATGTGAAATGACTACATGGTTAATAAATATCCAATACTTGCAAAACCAGTTTATTTAAAATAATTAATTTGCTTTTAATATTTGGTGTTTGGTGTATCCCAGTGCACACCAGAAACTCAGACCTAGAGAAAAGGCATGTGATTTTTGTGGTTTTTTCCTAATTTCTGTGTATTTTTTTAAATTACAGGATTGATCCAAGTAGGTTATCTTGCTTGTGAGCTACATAGTCAAATGTTTCTGTAGTTTTTCACCCAATGACCTCTGCCTGACCAAAATTGGTTATTGTAAGAAATTCCCTAAGTTCTGAGCTGTATTCCCCCTTCCTAGAAAAGCTCCCCTTAGACACCTATTGTGAAGAGATATTAAATATTTTGATTATGTGATATTTTTAAATAACATTTTGAGTAACCTGCTGTCATTACTACAGTACCATGTAGAGCAGCTGATAAATTTAAAGACCAGTGCAATTCCAGTGCTGTCAGTGCAGTTCCAGAATGTCTAAATAAAAAATCCAAGGATCCTCCAATGCTTGAAAACTGGTTTGAGGCTATCACAATGATTTGGAGACATAAAAATATGCTTTTTTTTTTTTTTTTTTCAGAATACAAGAATCTCTAATTTCAAATGTTAGGTGATATTATGCTTTGAAATAAACTGACTCCATACTATCTGTATTGTGATACTGCTTATTACTCAATATAACATCATTCCCAGAGAAAGTAAATATCAGAACTGGGTCAGAGAGGTTCATAGCCTACTGGTCTTTTGGGAACTCCATTGATGCCCCATCCCTGAAAGAGTTAAGGTCAGGTTGAATGGAGCTCTGAGCAACCCACCCTAGTGGAACGTGTCCCTGCTCATAGCAGGGGGTCTGGAACAGAATGATTCTAATCTCCCTTCAAACCCAGACCATTCAAGGATTTTGTGTTTTGAAATATCCATATTCTTCTGTACTCAGTAAAGACCTGTATTACTTATAGAAGTTTCTAACTAGGTTGTGGCTCCTGAGAAACTAAAATTTAGTTAGGTTACAAAATTCATCCATCTTTATCCTAAATCTCATCAGCATCATTTTTATTAAAGCACTAAATAACTTTTTAAAATAGAAATCTTTCCAGTTTTTGTAGTTGGAAGTTTTTGGTTTTCTGAATGGATGCAATAGCCTTATTCAAAACATTTTTCATCCCACTTGGCTTTTCCTAATACATACAAATAAAGATGGAAAGAGGTAAACTCAAGATATTCTGTGTTGTTTGCTCCCTGCATGCAAGGGGAGACAATGACCAGTGTATTTTCCTGCCTGCCCCACTCAGGAACTTGACACAGCTGGCAGAGTGTATCTACAGATCATGGACCGACTTTGATGTTGTACTTTGTTATAAAACAATAGCTGGTATGGTCGTGGCACAGCAGGATATTGCACTTACCCTCCAGCAGACCTGTTTTTATAGAAAGGGACCTCCTGCCTCCTTGCCCCAGGCCACAAAACCCTCTGCTGTAGAGACCGTGGTTTGGATCTTTAGCAGTAGGAGGAATCTTGTGTTTCTGTATTGGCTTTTGGCAAGTTAGTAAAATTACATATGCAGCTATTTTGGAAAATGACCGCATGTTCTACATGCTCAGTGCACAGGTTCTGAGTCACCAGGAAAAAAGAAAAAAAAAAAAAAAAAAAAAAAAGAGGGAAAAGAAACTATCAGAATGAAAAGGAAATGGTAAATAAACAATGAAAATCCCATTCAGTAGTGCTGTTTCATCTCTAAGAGATGCTTTATTCAACAGCAGGTAGCAATCCCCACAAGAAACATCTGCTATCAGAGGATTTGCAGGTACACTTTTGTTCACTGCTCACTGAATTTGTGTCGGTATTATAATTCAGCAGGTTTCTGCTTTTCACACAAACCAGGATTAGCGCTGACTTGGGCTGGAGGGCATTCAAGCTGCTGTTCTTCTGTTGGCTATATTTCTCTGTAAGCATCTAATTGTTTCAAAAAGTGATGTACAGTATGCAGAAACCTGAATTCAATGCAAATAAGCCTGTGCAGCTCTAAACTTAACAGGTGTTCTCATTAGTGTAAGTAGACAAGGAACGATTCTTGAAAGTTTTACAAACACTTATAATCATGGCTAAATACGTTACTATAAGTATAAAGACACGTATAGCAACATCTCTTTTTCCTTATTGTGCAATCTCAGCATTCATTAATAGGAGATATGTGCCAGTAAATGAAATACTAAGAGCCAGTACTGGCTTCTTCCTGCAAATAATGTGAAATGCTGTGAAATGCTCTGCTACTGATGAATAAATTTTTGGCTAAAATAAGAGTCAACAAAATGAAATCTTTACACCCAGCACATATATATTTAAAATATATATCTTCGCCTGCACTGAAAGCAGAGCATTCATTCTCTCTTTGATATTTTTGTTTGTTACAAGGACTTATCACGTTGAGTCTCACTCACATACATCATAAAGTGTTATAACATGCATATAAAATTGGACAGGAGAACCATTCATCACTAGGTATTGTCCAGCTGGTAAAGCTAAGAAAGACAGGACTTCTCTGAGAAACCATTGCCAATATCTCTGTGTGTGGCTGTGTAATGTATGGCTTCAGATTGCAAAGGCAATAACAGTAAAATATTACCCCAAGGAGAAAAGTAGCTTGCAGTAGGTATTCATGCACCGCCTTCAGTCTTCATCTGCGGACAAAATGTGCAATTGTCTATTCCCTGACTTCCCACTATGCACAGACACGACTGAATTGTGTCTTAATTATTATCTCTTGCTTTTACCAGTTGTGGGGGTATTTCTTTCTCGCTTCCCCAGTCTGGTGACTCCCATCTCTGACTTTGGCTGAAAGGTTGTCAGAATTTCACCCCTCCTGCTCCGTGGTGAGGGCAGTGCGTCTGCGGGGCTGGAGCAGAGGGCAGCACGGGCAGGGGGGACACGGCAGGCTGCACACAAGTGGCTGACATCCAGGAGGGTCATCTGCTGCCTGTCTCACATTTCCCTTTTTGCTCTTTATCCTCTGAAGGAAACCCCTGTTTCTCAGAGGCTGATCCCTGTGTTCCAACTGTCTCTCACAGGGCATATTACCAGTGTAGTAGATCAGCAGGAAATACTTCCCAGGATGTTCCCTGGATGTTTTGCAGAGATTGTTTGCTGTTTCTTCCCTTTGCTCAAACATCACGTGCTTTCTTCTCACACTCCTCCAAGGCAGCAAACAAACAGACCTGGACTGGTGGGTGGAAAAAGGAGAAAGACAAGTTGTTCCTTGAAATCAGTGTAAGCATCCAAGTATCCCTGGACCTTTCTTTCCCTCCAGAGAAGCTCTTGGACTCCCAGCCCGAGCTCCACTTCCAATCCAAGAAGGAGTTTTGGTCTCTCAGGGCCTAATAAGCTTCAATTGTGACCTCCTCTTGGTTCAATATTTCCTTCACAAGTGATAAAAATCAGTTCTTCTGCATTTGAGATTCATCACAGCCAGAGAAGAAAGGAAAAATTTTGTCTCATAGTGCTGAGAGAAGATTCTCTCCTAGTTAGTATTAATGCAGTTTTTCAAGAGAAACTGGCATATCATATGATTTTATGGCACAGAAGAGGGGAAACTTTAGGTTCAAAAATTTTTCCTTCTTAACCATAACAGAGTTCATTATTTTATTGCTGAATTACGTTGAATGATTCAATCCCAGGAATTTCCTGTCCCTTGGTACAATATAGTTTTATTTTAAAATGTATTGTTTCTTGTAAGTTTCACCCCCAAATCTGAGACAGCTCAATCCATTTTGGAGTCATTGATGTGTATAATGCCAGCATCAGTTTATTTTCACTAAGGGGCAACTCATTGTATATGAGGAGGTTGCATTGGTATGATGACGCCACAAAGGTTCCCAGAGAGTGGATGTGCAAAGCAGTCACACCACAAGGCAACACAGCTTAGGACATAACCTATAAACATCTGGCAGTATTCAGTCTTACAAATTCTGATATTGCAGAAGTTGTGAAAACACAGGATCTGTTTGTTGCCTCTTTGCAATCCTTGGTTTTCACAGTCATTTTTACAGAATCAGGAAAAAATAGGGTAATTAAAACATAAGGTTCAACATCTTTAGATATGTAGAACATTTTCTGTTGCCTAAAACAAATATTCCCAAAGAAAGTATAAAACATTTTTCTGACTTGCAAAGTTTTTGCAGTCTATCATTTAAATTACTTAAATAAAGGGAGCTTTACTGCTCCCAAAAGCTGAGAATATAACACCCGCCATGCATATTAGCTTGATCTTTTTGACAGACCAGAAAAGTGTTTGTGTGTGCCAATTAAAACAAAAATGGATCCCTAGTGGCTTGTTCCTCACACAACTTCTGAAGACTGCTATCATTGTATGCCGGGGTAACCCTGGATAAGGCGGCTCTCCAAAGTAAACAAACTTTTCAAAACTTTCATGACAGATGGGGGTTACAAATGCATTTTAATAAGAGAGTTGCCAAAGCAACTTTTTTGCAATCAGCATATATTTACTTAACATCTAGCAACATTGGGAACACAAGGCAGATACTTTCTCACCAAATTTTTTAACAAATATCATTTTTTTTGAAAGATTGGTTGAAGACCTTTTCTCTCAAGCTGATATTTCCCCATCATTTCAATGTTAACTTTGCTCGACATCCAAAGGACTGCGAGATGGGTGAAGCCAGACTGTAATATGAGACAGACAATCTGCTTGATAATGAAATTTCTTTGGTAGTCATAAACATCTTAAGAGTCCTTTAAGTAATTTAACTATCAGCATAACCATGACTACCTCTGTTTGATAGGCTGGCTCATGGAATGGGTACGTGATGCTGTACAAATATAACACAGCTCAAGACTGAGCCTTTTGTTTTCTTTTGTTGCCATTTTTTAATACTAGACTCAGCTCACTATGGTATAGCACAGAGAGATATTTTATTTATCCTCTCGGCTGCTTACTCATTCAGCATAAACATGGCCAAGAGACTAGATTATCCGTGAGAAAGAATTTAAGATCAACTTCCAGAAACGCAGTTAGACTTTTGACGTGTTTTTAGAAACTTGCATGGCTCTGTCCCAGTTTAATTCAAATCCAGCTAATGAAACCACTATGGAGCATAGTGTCACCCAAATTTAATTAATTCTACTTCTACTGGGGGTGTCGACACAGGAGTGTCCAGGGTTTATGCATTTAATCTCAAGTTTTATTATATTGTAATGATTTTTAAAATTAATATTTAGAGACAGAAAATTCCAAATATTCTTTTTTTTTTTTTTTTTTTTCTGTTTTTTCTTTTCTTCTTGACTCTTTTCACAACTTCCCTGACCCAGCCCTGGTGGCTGCCATGCAGATTGAGGTGTCCTGCATTGCATGGATAGACCCCATCCTGAAAAATACCTCAGGAAAACAGAGAAAAAAATCCAGATTTCTCTTCATTATGGGGAATCAGGTTGATTAACATGATCAGAAAAAAACCCTACCACTTTGTGAGAGAGCAAGGTGAGATGAAGGGAGCAGTGGGAAGGGGGAAGAGTGTTAACTTTGGAGCTAGAAATGCTCCAGCAACTCACATTTCCTTTTTTTTCCTACACATATCAAGGGCAGCAATCCCAATGCACAGTGCAACAAGAGGAACACATTTTATTGAATTTCTGCACGCAGAGGTATCTGTCAATCCAAGTTTAAATCACTTAGTGTTCACCACAAGCTGTGTGAGTCCCAGGTGGCATAAAAATTTCTGTTTTCTGCACTGAATCTTGCACTGGATTAGCAACTGCTGAAGTTTCCATGGTCCAAAAGCATCCAATAATCCAACACTGAGCCATTGGAGTTATATGAAGCTTCACCTCAATAATCCAGCAATTTTTCTGGATGTTCCAGTTTCAGGGGGAGTTGAACATTCTGTATTTGGCTGAATTAAGAGCTGTGACATGGTTTTTTGGGGTTCATACATGAGCTATACACTTCTTTGGCTGCTCACTCTGCTCCCTTTTTCTTGTTGCGCAGTACATACTAAAATTTTTTGCTGCCTTTCTCCTTCCCCACAGAATTCTTCACTTCCTGTATTAAGGTTTGCTCTTGGCATTGTCTAAAAATAGTTAATCACTGCAAATAATAGTTGTGGCCACCAGAGATGCATAAGTACACTTTGAAGTGGGTGAATCAATAAGATGGGTTTGGATTTTTGTTTTGTTGTGTGAGTTTATCACCCTTTCCCATATCTCCATAGAATGTCTATCAGTAGGATTGCTGAAATTGCCTCCATCCCTGTTCTGCAGCTAAAATAAATGCAAGAACATCTGTAGAAGTTTATGATGGTAAAGAACTGGAGGGATACCAGGAATGGAATGTTTTTCACAGTGGTTTGGTCCCCAGAACAAACTTTGCAGGAAAACCATGGACAGAAAGCCCTGATCTTCTTCCACGGCTCTTTTACCTCCTGTTTTCCATTGTCATGGTTACTGTGAAAGGAAAGTCTGTGACACAAGTTCTGAAGGGTGATCTGTAAGGCTTTGGAAGTCCTGGCACAGCAGTATGTCACAGAGCACAACCTAGCACAGGAAAAACACATAATTCGTAAAATTTTTAAAATCCATTGATCCTGGGTAGCCTCCAAGGTATATTTGTATATTATAAGATGGTAGTGGCATTAGTTAGACACAATGTCCTGTATTTTGTGGAGCTAAAAGGGTACATTTCTGTTTAATAACATAGGATCTTGTTGAACACCACCTTGGTGCATCATTATGGTGACACGCAAAAGAAGCTCAACCCTCCATTTGCAGCTCTATAAGGTGACAAGAGAAACCCTTAATAAGCCACAAATAGAATATCAGGAAGTGTTTCACACCTGCCTCCCTCCCCACTTCCCACACTGTGTTGGCAGCCCAGCAGTGCATTGAATTTAGCACACATTTACCTGTGGTGAGCCGATATTTTCTGAGGATCAATGCTTAGCAGCAGGGCTGTGCTACAGCTCACTGCAAAACTGCCATGTGAGTTGGTTCAGGCTTTGAAGTAATTTTTCCCTTGGTGCTGTAGAGAGAAAGAGGGAATTCAGGCACCCTGGGTCTCCTGTCCCCATCCTGAAGGGCATGGCAAACCAGAGGGTTATGCCAGTTGTCAATCCTCGTGGGTGTTTATTGCTGACAGCAGCGGCAGCATTCTGCCTGGTAAGGTAGTGCTAATTCTAGCCTCTGCAAAAATGATGGCACAGAGAGAGGGATTTCAGGAGGTATTTAAATAAGTGAAGTACCTGGCACAATGGAGTCTGGCAGCTCTGGATAGAGCACTTAATTTTCTTTTTTTTTTTTCCCCCCAGATTTGTCTTTCATTTGTTTCCCCAGCCCCTCTGTTTATTTCAGCAGTGCCTGACACAGGGATGGTGTGTTAACAGGCCTTAATATTGAACAATTTCTGCTTGTTGTTAGTTATACATCATTTAGGGCTGTGATCATAAATTGTTCAATCACAAGGTTTAGTCAAAAACAGCATTCTTTACTGATGTCTTTTCCCAAGGGTGTTGAAAATTTGATTGTTCAAAGTGCAAATATGGTTTAGCAATCCTTTCCAAGAGTAATTTATCAGAAATCCTAAGGAGGTAATATATAAAAGTGGGATAGAAAACCTGCACATTAAATGGGATTTACCAGCCAAAGCCTTTGGAACTGCTTGCCTGTGAATGACTGGAATGGAGCAGAACAAAGTCAATTACTGACTGTAATTAAGGAGTGGATGCATTTAAACTGTAGAGAGCAGTAGCAGTCTTCTTGAAACTGTCTTGTTACTCTGAAGATTAGTCAGAGGAAAGAAAGAAAAGGACTTGAACTATATCTTACAGAAAGTATATTTTAAATGAATTCTCTTCATTCTATGATCTGTTTTTACAGATTTGCTCATAAAACACTGATAATATATGATTATCAAAATAACACATTCAAGACAAAGAAACTTTCAACATGTATTTTGCTTTGGTCTTGTTAGCAATGGAGTATCTCTTTTGCATATCATACAGTGCAAATATTTATGCAGTGCTGAATACTTGTATTTTAATAAAGCCTGAATTTACTGAACGGAAGGCTGAACTATGTTGTGTCCTTTTTAAGCCTTCAAAATACAGTAAATCTAATTACATATGTTGCTCTTACTTTGAAAATGTTATTCCATTTTATAATTTTAATAATGATTTGTTTATACTGGGAGGGAGGCATTAGATTGAATTGTTGCCTGTGTTTAGTCTAATTCCTATCTGCATGTATACATTAATAAATTGTGATACCATATCATACATTTTGAACCCAAACCATGCTGTGTGAGCCGGGCACAGAATTGGAGGTCAGCTCTTTCTGCTGCTCACCTTAAGCTGCATTTGGACTTTTTATTTCCTTTTGGTGAGGGGAGGGGTGAGTGTGCGAGTGGTGATTAACGTTACGGCCCTGGACTAATGAGGGAATTGAGATTTCCCCAGTAAATAACTCTCCCTGGTGCCTGGGGAGCAGTGGGGTGGCTGGAGTTGGCTCCCGATGGGTGCAGAGGGGATGGAGTGAACATCTGCAGCCAGGCAGCCCCGAGCCCACACCAGGGGAGCATTCCCACATTCTCAGCAGCACTCCCACAGGATGTCTCCGCTGGAGCTGCACTGACGGGATTTTCCTTAATGCTGATGACTTTGGAAGCCTTCGTTACAGGCATTTCCTCAATAAAGGGAGGGTTATAGGACAATTAATGTGACATTAGGCTGTTGTTTTTTGGTTTGGGTTTTCTTTTTTCCTGGTATTAGTTTTAAGGAAGATGCTGGGAGTACCCAGGCTGGTGAGGATCTGCTGTTTCTTTTTAGCTTCAGTAAAAACTCTTGACATGGGGGAGATGCAGGGAAACAGAAGCACTTCAGGTGTGTATTTGTTTATGTATTTACATAAACAAACTGTGCCAGGCCATAACAGCTTTGCTTTTTCCCAGAGCTGGTCAGAAGGAAATCCCTATTTGATGCTGAATAATCCCATGTTCCCGTGAACATTCCAACATTCAGACTAAACCTGCATCCCCAATACACCAAGATCCAAGTGCTCAATTTCCAAGCGTGAATACCACAAATTTTGCACAAGCAGCTTTTAACAGCAGCAAAATAAGAATTAAACTTTGGTTCCAGAGCTGGCAAGAGCTGAGCTGTCTTGGAGCATGGGCAGAACGAGCTCCTGCCCTTCCAAAAGTGCTGGTGATGTAGCCCTTGGTTGACTTGTCTGCAAACACAGAAAGATGTCGTGCCCAGATGATGCTCCATGGCCACATGCACCAGGAATATGTGGAATAATCCTGGGGCAAAGCATTGCACAGCTCTGCACCTCAGTTTTGCCATCTGTGAAATGGTTGATTCAACCTGTTGTGTGAAATACCTGGAGATTTCCTCTGGTGAAATATATATATATGTGTGTGTGTGTGTGTGTCTGTATGTGTGTGTGTAAAATAAAAAAATATGTATCATTATTATCCCAGTGGTTTACAGAAGTTCAGACCAACAGCATATACATACATATTTCCACCAAATATTAGGTTAGGCAGTGAAACAGCATTATCAGGGGATTGAATATTCTTTTGATAAATATTCCCAGTGAGTGGGTCAAAAATGTAAATCAACTTCTATTCAGACAAACTGGGGATTTTTTTTTTTCATGATAAGTGGGTTCCTAATTACTCTGCTGCAGCCATCTTTGATGATAATTTCTTTTTTTTTATGTGAAAGAGTGACATTATCAATTTCACCAAAATGTTTGGAAGTGGGGAATCATAGGTAAATAAAAAATGTGCGAATTCAAGAATGGAGGTACCAGATATAAAAAAACAATACTAGTAAAATAGAAATGGAAACTGCAAATGGCAGGAAATAATTTTCATGATGCATTCACTTCTTTTCAGGGTGCTTTTATTTCCCTTGAACTGTGTCTCGTTACACCGAGTTTCCTGGCTTTTCTTAACTTTTGTCACATACCCGTTATTTCTGCACTATTTGTGTTCTGTGGTTGCATTGCTGAGACAATATCTCGTTTGTTTTGACATATTCAAAACAGTTTTCAGACAGAGGTTCAGAACTCCTCGGTAACTCGGCACTCCAGCAGACAAATCTCGGTAAAAAGAACCAGCATTTGGGGGGAATGGGAGGGAAAGTAGAGGAAAATCATCTGCCTGGTGTGTGCTTTACTCACCTGTGTGTGCCCATGCCCTCCCCAGATCACGACAGTGTCAGGAAATGAGTTCCTCCTCCAGTCGGATATCGACTTTCTCATATTGGATTGGTTCCACGCTATCAAAAATGCAATTGACAGATTGGTATGTATTTGTTTTGGCTGTTACCTTTATTAATTAAGATGTAGCAATTTCAACTTCATTTGCTCAGGCATCTCTACCGGTTTTAGGCAGTCAGCAGCTAGCTAGACATTCCTTTCTCTGAAGGATATAAAAATATGTATGCAAATCTACTAAAAAATGTCAGATAAACAAGGTTGTTGCACAAAAATGTCATTTGATTCTTGCCTCGAAACGGAACACTACATTTATTTCTCTGAACTAACAAGGACGCTGGCTTGCTGAGGGTTGTAAAAGCACACAAGCACTTAATAACTAATGAATTTTTGCATTTTCTGTTTATGCAGCCTACAGTATATAATCTTCAATAGAACTATTAATACATTTGAGCCTTTTATGAATTTTTGTATTACTTATTCACAAGAATAACGCTAGCAAATAATATTCCTTTGTAACTGATTGCTGGTATTCTCCCAGGAAGGCTGGGGGTTTTCTACTAGAAGTAAGCAGGGTTGCATTTTATTAAAACAGTTTTTAATTACCAAACCAGCTTCAGCTGTAGCTTTTTCTTTCTTTTTTGCCACTCTCAGTACAAATTCCAAACGTCTTCCTCCTATCCCTGCCTGATCCACGAACATTTTCTTTTTTCTTTTTTTTTTGAGGGCACTGACTTTTCTTGTTCACTGCAGAGTCTGTTGAGAGAAAAATATCCCCATTTCTTGCATTTTTCAGAGGTTTCAGTGCAGTGGAATCTGCAGCCTCTTTGAAAGGGTTAATTTGAACACAGCTACTGTTTCCTTAAAGAGCTACAAACATTCTATTACCCTGAGGCTATAATCAGCCAAGGAAAGTTTGATCTGATGATGTATGTCTTCATATTGTGCATTTCATTGGGTGTGTGAGGATATTGATATCCAACTAAAGATTTTGGGGTGGAGTTTTCCATGGAGACTCAGAAAAAAAAAAAAATTTTTTTGGCATATTATTCAACTAAACATCTAATAAACCTGATTTTTTATATATATATATATATATATGTATTTTTTTTTAGTGTAGCTGAAGTAATGCTGTGGCATCAGCAGCCCTGAGCATGCAGAGAGCCACAGCAGCAGCAGCTGGTGGGGCACAAGTGGCCTGTGGTTGGCTGGTCCTGCCCAAGGTCCGAGTGCGCAGGACAGGATGTCACCACGCACCACTCCTGGCCACTCCATCCCTGCCAGCTATTTCACTCCTGAAACTCTGAACGAGTGTGAAAAGCCTGGCAGCTTTCCAGGCTCTTGGGATGGCTGAGTCTCACCTGACCAAATGCCACGGGAAGAGACGTGTCTTCAGCCAAAACAGCGTCTCTTATTTTCGGTTTTTGTTTTTTTTTTTTTTTTGCTTCTTTTCCCTGCTCATTTTCACTTTGTCTGCCAGTAAATTAGAATAAGAGAAAAGCCCCCCGACTACTTCTTAAGCTTAAACCAGCAGAATTCAACCCCAAATTTGCAATGATGTTTGAAGTAATTGTGTTTGCAAGAATATTTACTGTAACTATCTAAAACAGAAAAGCAATTTAAACACTCTTCCTCTTTGCCAGCATTTGAAAGTAGCCTGCAATGTGGAAATAATTTTGGTCCCTAAAGCCTAAAGAAGCAGGCCTTTTGTTTTCCTCACTTAAATGGGAATTTATCTCAGAAATTAGGATCAGTCTGTCAGGGCCATAAAAGCTTTGCCATATGACAAATTTTGCATTACACTTTCCTTAAATTATATACTCCCTGCACACTTGCTCTGTGTGTGTCTGTTAGCTTCTGTACTGGCATTCTGGAATCTCGTTTCATTCTTACAAATAATAATTTTATTAAAAGCATACACATATGTATATACATATATATATTCTTTTCCCAGCCAAAAGAACAGAGAATTACATCGAGAAATTTGGAGTTCAAACTCAGAAGATCCTCCAGCATCGAATTACTGAATAACTTAGACACTGAATCCAAAGAGCCAAAGCCTGAACACAGAAAATCTTTAAGTAAGGCTTTTTTCTTTCCTCTTTTTTTTTTTTTTGTTTCCTTTTTAAAAAACTATGCCATTACAGGACAAGATAATTTTTATTACATACAGAGTGTAAGGAAGATCACTGAGAATTTTAAAGCTGAATATGTTCTGCACTGATATACATAACTTGCATTTAAGTAAAGACAGTTACTAGCTCCACACTTTTAAAGGGTGACACTCTCTCCTAAGCAAAATAAATTTGTTTAGGAGCAAAGACATTTATTTAAGCCATTTATTTTTAAAAATAAGCAACATGAGCCCTATGTTAATGGTCTGTTGCAGTTGCTTTGTTTCCATTTTAGTAAAATACCTCAAATTGCCAGAGTAATTTTGTCTGTTGTGTATTTATACACTGAATTGCTGAAAGAATTGACATATCCTTCGCAGCCAACAATCAGTGATGTATCTATAATTTTATAGAAGATAAATTCCAGGGTTTGGCGTTGATTGTTTGTCAGTGTGGTTAGAAAAGAAAGTGATCTAAAACTAACAGGGCTGTGCTTTACTCCTCTGAAAAGACTCTCCCAGTTTGTGCCGAGATGCTCGTGAGATCGTGGGCAGCTGGAGCTGCTGCTGACCCTGAATCCCTCACCCAACATTTTTTTAACTTCACCCTCTCCCCTGAGTTTTTGTTTTCCTCCTTTGTTTGGCGGGAGATTCACATCCTGCTCCCGGTGTCAGCGCGGTGACAGCCCCAGACTGGCAGGCTGGTTCGAGGTGCCTTTAGGTACCAAAGGGCTCTGTAGGAATTTGCCTGCACGCATTTCAGTGCAGGATCAAAGCCTGAGATGTTAAGAAAAAGGGCTGCATTGAAAAGACCCAACATAGCTATTTTTAATGATAATTATCCACACAATCATAAATATATGCACACATGCATGCGCATACACACAAATAGAGACTCATTAAATAGTCTCTTTTTGCAGACCACAGGATTTTGGGGTTTGTTTTCTTATTATCTTGAAGATGTTGGTTTTTTGTTTTTTTTTTTTAAGGGTTTTATGGTTTTGTTTTTTTTTTTTCTTTGTGTTATAAAATATAAAGTAGCCTGAACATGGCTTGTGAAAAATTGTCCCAATATCTTTGCACTGGTTGTTACATTGCATTTCTCAGAGGAAGAAAAATAAGACTGAGAACACAGTGAGTTCTGAGGGTCTGATTCTGCTCTTATTGTAGCTAATAGCAAAATCCCCATAAACTGTCTCAGCACTCAGGGAATTTTTATTTATTTATTTAGACTTCTCACATATCTTTAAATGATAATTTGTCAGACAAAACAGAAAAAGTGACTATGAGCAGTGACAGAGACTTAGTCTATGTTTCTTTTCAAACCTTAGAGAATCCTGAATAACCTCCGTTTTGTTAAAGGCTATTTAAACTATTAAAAAAATGTGAAAATATCTGCTGTGAAATCTCACTGAATCGAAGCTTGCATTTAAATACCGTAGATTGGATTGCTTCTAAAATATGTATTCAGAACTTTTTTTTTTTTGGCCCCTTGAGATCAAGCAATTATGTGGAATTAGAAAAATCATATTATTCACTTACTTATTAGTAGTCTAAGCACAAACTGTATTGTCAGTTTTCTGCCTTTGGCTTTCTGTGCCCTTAATGTTCACACAAGTATCGTAGCCAGAATTATCGGCAGCTAGAGCCAAAATTGCTTTAAAAAGGCATGAGAACTGGTAATGACACATTGTTAGCAGTTAACAGGTGGTCGTTTCATTGTCCAGTTTGACTGCAGAGCACAAAGATATGTGCAATATCTGCAAGTGTATTTATAAAGTTCTTGCAAAGTTTAATGATTTTATAATTTTATAGTGCTTTTACGTTATTGACTATTGCCAGTGCCAAATCCAAACAAAGGAGATTTTTTAATGATGCCTTAGAACTCCTCCAGTTT
Organism: Vidua macroura; assembly: GCF_024509145.1. Lineage (NCBI taxonomy): Eukaryota > Metazoa > Chordata > Aves > Passeriformes > Viduidae > Vidua > Vidua macroura. The sequence goes on from NC_071577.1 coordinate 36,771,435, forward strand.
AACAAAGAAGATGAGCAACTGATGTGTTAGCAGCCCACCCCCTCCCGTTTTGATAACCTTTAATGAAATATTCAGACAGCTCAGATTCATTTGTATTTACCTTATCTACATTGTAGGGGTTGCAAAAAATATCAAGTTTTAATCTTAATACTGCTGCATTGCTTTGTTTTTGTTGTTTTGGTTTTTTGGGTTTTTTTTTTAGTAGTACAAGTGTATAAAGGACAGGTACATTCTAACTAAAGCATTTCAGTAATTTACTCTTTAATTTAAAACTAGGAAGACTTTCCCTAGAGACTTAGTAGCAGGAATTTGGTTTTTATGTCTAATCCTAATTGCTTCTGCTTGCACTACAAGGACAAATGGTAATTCTCTGTTATGCTTTTTGAGCTGTAGACACTGCTTTCATTGAAAATTGGGCTCAAACTGCCAGGCTCAATTTCCAAAGTTCAGAGGGTGGCCGTTCTCTTGGTCATGCAGCTTTTCAGTGGCTTCTCATCCAGTTTGGTTTCAACTCATGTTCTAATTGAAGTTTTCTTGACCTAAGGAGAAACCAAGAATGGCCTTGGGGAGTGTTATCAAAATATGTAAAACTGTGATCTTGTTCTCAAATACATGGAAAGAGATGATTTTTTATTTTATTATGTCATCTATTTCACTGATATAATTTCTGCAGCTGATGCTGGTCATAAGTAACATGGTTTTCACCCCAGCAACCTTCTCCATTAGAAGAAGGGTGCATTTCATGCAAGAAAATTGCCTTGCAGCACCACTTCTTTCAATGCAAAGTGTTGTTCTAAACAAATAATATTAAAAATTAACATCAGACTCCATAATTTCCAAGTAATTTCGTTATCATTCAGACCATAGGGGTGTTTTTTTTGTTTTGTTTTTTTTTATAAGGTTGCCAAAAAACTCCTCCTAATTAGTACCAGTTTTAATTGGGTCCACTGGTAGGTGGTCTGCCATGTTAATTTTATATCCCAGGCACCTGGGTTACTCTGCAAGTAGAGATGCTGTTGTGGTGTCTGGAAAGTAGGGAAAGAATCTGGGATGTAGAGAAAGGGTTTGTGCACCACAAGGTTCCCAGGAATTGTTCTTTTCTCCAAACCCCAAGGGGCCTTAGGTGTGAGTACCACAGGAGCTGTCAGGACAGTTTTGTTTTAGGCAGTGAAACCAAGTGGATGCTCTCAGCTAAGCTCAGCCCTTCTTTTCCTGCCCATGCACCCATCTTGTGCATCCTCTGGGCCATTTGTGGCCATCATCTGGGAATTCTGTCCCTCAGGAGTGACCTCTTGTGGAAGAGCCTGGGCTGGAGTTGCTATTGATTGTCGGAGGGGATCAATTCCCTTCTGCTCCCCCCCTCCTGGATGGAAACAAACAGCTCTGCAGTAGGAAGAGTGCCCTTTGGCTACCGTATCAATCTGAGGGCTGCTCTTGTCAAAATGCACAATCACAAGCTTGATAATGCAATCCATTCCCAAAGCACTATATTTCCAACCTGTTCTCCATCATTTCCTTATGGCGTCACATTTACTCAGTTCATCACATTCTTATTAATATTTTAGGTTTCCTTGAAAGTGATGGAATTCTATTTTTATTACAAAAGCAACAAGAATAAATACTAATTGTTGTCAGTTATTTCCTTATGTAGTGGGAACAGTAATCTGTTCCTCAGCTTTAGGTTGCCAAAGCAAAATAATGAAATATTTTAGACATTTTAAAAAAATCTGTGATATTAGATAAATGCAATTTGATCTCCTTGTTTGCCACATAAAAGCTGGAACTGCCTGAATTGATAAGATTGAATTGCATTATTTTTATTGTTTCTACTCGCATATTTTTTCCTTATCTTCAAGAACAATTTACTTGAAACCCGGTGGTTAGTCATGCGGCCTGGAAAATCTCCTCCATGTTTGAATTCTAGCTGGAGGTGCCACAACTCCAGCATTAAGAATTTTATAAAAATATATATGTGTGAAAAGGAACGTCTTGGTGAGTTGCGGCAGCAAGATTGCTATTCATGGTCGTTTCGGTGTCTCAACAAGAGTAGTCGGAGACCCCAGGCGTCATTGTGCCAGACACAATGTGATACCAAAGTGAGACAATTCCGGTTCTCAGCCCCACTAAGGACAAGTTGCAACAGGTGGAAAAAAGTGGACAAAGGCAGGGGGTGGAAGTAAAAGTTGACAGCAAAGCCGACATGTCATGCATATTAAACAGCAGGCTTGGGATTCCTTTCCGCTCTCCATAAGGATCAGGGTCTTAGCCCCAGCACCCTGGCCACCAGCCAACTCAAATAATGATACTTTCCTTACCTAAATTCCTTTTGGACTCTCAACAGGGAGAAATGGGTCTCTTAGTCCAAAAGGATGCTGCTTTGGCCTTGGAATGCCACAGCCCTTGCGTGCTTCCCTAGGGAATGGCCTCATGGCAGTGTCTGGGAAAACACCTCCTAGCATCTTTTAAATCAAGGAAAAAAACCCCAAAACTCCTGGATCATAATTTCGATTTCCCTTCATAGGTATTTGCTACAAAATCATCTGGGCATTGAAGTCTGCTTTAGTTTCTTAAAAGACAGTTAAATTCAAGAGTTTATAGTCCTTAGGATTGAACCATGGACGGTATGCTTTAAAATTGCCCAAAATTGCTTTTCTTGTTTCATTCACTTCTCTTCAGAAGGCTGAATTTTGAAACTTGAGCATGCTATGTATTTATCCCTTGTTAATTACTAAAGCATCCGGAATCCTTTCTGAAGGCAGTTTGTTAGATAACTAAGTCTGTACAATGAGTGTTGAGGCAAAAAGACAGCAGCAGAAACCCATTTTGGTCATTTCATGGACATGGTGGATGAAATGGAAAATTTGGTGGAGCTTGAAAACTTCCTGGCTCCTGGGTCCTACTTGGTGCTGGTTGGTCCTTCCCTAACTAAAGCTTCCTCCAAGGACTTGTTTGAGGGTTTAAGGTTTGTCCCGGCACAGGATTAGGAATTTCTGTGGCAAAGACCTCCTGTCTGAAGCTGTTGTTTCTCTGAGGAGGGAAAGGAGAGGCACCAGTGCATGAACACATGGATTTGCACAGTTTGGGCTGTGTAAAAACAGAAGGGGGAAAGAAAAAAGCCAGAAATTTATTTCTTTAAAACATTATTATACATCCCAGAAAAAAGCACTGCAATTAACAGGCAGTGCTGAGAGGAGCCAGTGGGAGTTTTCTGTCTTCCTCTCTAACACGTGAAGGGGATGGAAGGTTGGGAGACCATATCTTGGGATGTAGAGAGAGGTTTTACTGGCCCAGCCAAGCTTATCCAGGGCTGGATTCTGTGGTAGCTTATGTAGTCCTTCATCCACACAGAGTCACCTCTTTGAAAAGGGGGTTAATTAACAGATTGCCCAGGGCACTGGTGGAGTCACCATCCCTGGAAGTGATCCAAAAAGGTGTGGATATGGCCCTTGAGGACATGGTTTGCTGGTGATCATGATGGTGGTACTGGGTTGACAGCTGGACCCGATGATCTTAAAGGTCTTTTCCAACCTTCTTGATTCTAATTAGAGCCACAGAAGTTGGAAATCACTCCATTTCTTTGTTAGTTCTGATGAGGTCTGAATTCTTTCCCCTTCCCAGTCCATTTATTTCAGTTAAATGTGAAGTTCAAAGCCAAATGATGTTATATAGGGACTATTATTATATTACAATGTTAGCATTATGTATAGGTCAGTTTTATTACTTTTAATAAAGCCAAGAAACATAAAGCAATAATGTATATTAGTGCAGCATTACCAATGGCAACAATTAAAACAGAAAGCAAAATGAAAACTAGCTGGAAATATGCAGTTTCCTACTGCAAGGTTAATTTTGTCACTCTGCATCTTGCATGTTTGTGGCATTTATTTTTATTGCATCAACAGGAATGCAACCAGCTTCAGGGACTAAAAAGAAAAGCAGGAAAAGAAAATGCAACATGCTGGGTTTGCAGAGTGGAATCACTCATCTGGACTACAGGGACTAAACATTTCTTTACATATTTGTAGTCTTATGTTTCTCTGCCACATTAAGTATAGGTATGCTCTCTTCCTAAAGCTTAGGAAAATACTGATTCAGCAACAAAGAAGTAATAATATTGGCATGTGGGAAGCAAAACATGCCAAATTGAGAAACAAATTGTGTCACTTCTGCTGATAATAGAAGATTATGTTGCACTCAAAATCACAACTGGCTGTGACTAGTCCTAAAAAAAATTACATTTTTTCCTGAATTTGAATATCCTGTTTCCATCAATTATAATATAATGTTTCCTTAATTCTTTGTTTTATTTCTACTTCACTCTCCAAAATCCTTCCAGAGTTTACTATTTGGGTTGAAAAAGCATATTTTTAAATTGGGCATATCCAACTTCCATATAAACATTTGGCAGGGAAACCCATGCATGTTCACTTAATTCATTTTTATTGAACCAAGTCCAGATTTTTAGCCAGGAAAAAGTTAGATATTAATCATATCTGAGCAGGATCATTAAATTTTCCTTTACCTACTAGAACAGCGGGGTCATTATAGAACCATGAGAAGTTAGCTCACTTATTAATCTTTACAATTACGTAAAAGTGATCATTTTTATAGTATTTAAGAGTAGCTCTAACCCATTATGTGAAGAGTATATGGGAATATTACAATATAATATAATGTATTATTATAGATGTGACCTGTGACTCATTGGTCTGCTCACTGACACACAACTCCCTGGAAAAGTTATCTGTTTGAGCTTGGATAATCTTTAATTGTTTCACACTCCTCATGCTCATTTATGGGACACACTAGTAAATAGAGAGCTAGTCACTGAGTTATTAATTACCTCATTATTACTTAATTATCACCATTGCATACTTCATTTTTATGGGGAATTATATCATAAAAGAAGGTATTTTATGCTGCCCACCACAGTTAAGTATGAATGACAGCGATAGCTAATGTAGGATTGAGTTAGTTAAAGAAAATCAATCAGAAATCCTCACTATAGATTACTATCCAGTTTCTTCTGCCTTTTCCAGCTAACACTTCTCATCCTTGACTTTGAAACCCAACAGTTTAAACTCGGTTCTTGTTTCAGTGGACTAATCCCCTTTCATAAATCATGTTCAAGTGCTGAAATAATTTGCACATCGTTTAAAGAGTATTTGCTTTGAAACATTCACCTCAAGCCCTTTTGTATATCCTTTCTCTCTAAAGATTTGTAGTATTTGTTTTGTTCTCTGAGGTATAAAAGACCTGGGTAAACTTTATTCCTGTTGTTTCAAGATTAGTGAAACAAAATGCATATTTATTCAACTGGGACTGAAAGGAGCTTTAGTAAAGACGATCATACATACGACCCAGGGGAATGTTATAATGCAAAATGTCTGTCTTAAAATCTCTTCAGGTTTGTTCAAAACACTATTGAAGGACTTAAGTTTAAAGAAAGAAAAGGAGAAGGTTACAAATCCATATTTCTTCTTTGTTCCAAAGAAGAGAGAGACACACCACGTATTTTTCTTAACAAAATAAACTCCTGCATGTGCACTTTATATGGATTTGATATGGGGTCAAGTAGAGACTGTGTATCTTGATTGCTTTAAGTCTTTTCTTACCATACCACAGACACTAACACAGCCCTTAAGACAACTACATTTTGGAAAAATTGCAGGGTTTTTTGGGTTTTTTTTCAGACACACTCCTGCCTCAGAAAAAGCAATCACAAACAAATCATGAGATTTTAGGCATTATTGGAGCCAAGCAGTTGGACTTTTTCCATGTATTAAAGTGAGGTAGACTCCTGCAATGAGGACTCTACTCTGACTCTGCCATTCCAAGCCCAACTACCCAACATGTCTTCCACTGCTTTGGTGCAGTCTTTTAGTTCCGTAACCGGTAGATCTGCCCTTACATTAAGTAGCAAAACTAAGGTTTGATGTAGATTGCACAAAATACCACAATTTTTATAGTTAAAAACAGCCCACTATGCAGCTACCTCTGCTCGACCTTCCATCACCATGTGTCAGTAGATCTCCAGCTTTTGCATCTCCATAACTTTTCCTCCACAGGGAAGGAATAAGAGGCTGACAACAGATAACACCTAAATAGTTGGAGGCGTTCTCACTGCAACAGGGAATATTTTAGACTGCAGTCTTTGGAGAGAGGTCAGAACTAGAGCAAGTGAACAGGACTTACTCAACTTTGTTATTCAGGAAGAGCCAGTCCTGTCCATCACTCCTTTAAACATAATTTTGAATTTTTCATGGTATTTATTGAAATAAGTAGCCCTATTGGAAGGTAGTAGCCAGAAAAATGATTCTTACACTATACTGTATCCTGAGGTTTCACTATTATTTCTAACTAATCTAGATGCAATCCTCATGGTATTTTGGGAGGAATGTGACAGAAATAAGGAGGTTTTTAGGTTATAAAAGTCTAAATTAAGCTCAGTTAGAGAGACTATACATCAGGCTCTAGACAGGAATACCTACTTTCCAGACTCACCTTTTTCCCTGTGGTGAAATCACTTATATATTTGGACCTTCTAGCTAGAAGGATCTATTTAATTTAAATTATGACAGCCAATCCCAAATATTTAAACACCAACTTAATGGTACTCTCTCCTGGACAGGGCATATTAAGGAATTAAAAAGGAATGTGTTTTGTACGATCTCCTCTTTGCTCCACCAGCTGCCTGCTGACGAGCCGGGTAAACAGATCCTGCTTCCGAAAGCCGAAGGGTGGAACATCACCGAAGGGTTAAATGCTGTATTGTTTCTCAATTAAGTGAAAGGTTCCAACTAGCTGGCTTTAAATATTGATGCTGAAGAGAGAGCTATGACATATGAGCAGCTCCCCTCACCACCGAGGATATTTGGCTCCATTTAATTAATTCCATTGGCCATTGTCTTAAGTGCGCCCAGGATTCACCCAAGAGGAATTCACTTGCGTTGCTGTTATTGAAAAGTGTAACACAGCATTATCTGCCTCAGACAGACTTTTTGTAGCATTGAATCAATTCCCCAGTTCTTGAAAACAACTACCTCATTTGATTCCTTTCATAATTAATGAAATTCAGTAGTAATGCTTTTGCCCCTCAGCTCAGGCTGGAAAAATGTTCCCAAACTTCAGTTTTCAAGCTGAAAGCACTCTAATTTTCAGCCTAAATGGACTTGTGGTACAATTGTGTTCTTGTGGCAACATTTAGCCCGCTCTTCATTTGCAGCAGTTCTGCCTCAGGTGTACCACCCCCTGCTTGGGCTGATAACTAGGCCAGCCAAGACTTTGTAGTCTTTCCTACAAAAGTGTGCTGCTTTTCTTTTTCTGATCATCTCAAATAACTCTTTTCTGAATCTCTTTCCCTTTCAGTCAGTGTTTTTTGCACTGATATTCAAGTTTAGGTCTTCCCGCAGACTTGGAAAGCAAAATTCAGTCTCCCATGTGGAAATGTTTCACCTGACACAGTGTAGGGATTATATTTATCTCTTTCATTGCCATTTTTTTAGATGTTAAAAGTAAACAACCAGGACAGGTAGATTTTGCTGTCCTTTAATCTCTTGCATCCAGTGCATTCATTATGAAAACTAAAGAGCAAACCTGCCTTAAGCCTCTTCATAGCATATAAAATATGCTCCTACATGTGATAACAGTTTTTGTAATTAATTTTTAAGGTGTTCAATTTAAGCAAAGAAGTAACATTTTTATAAAACTGAGCAACTCTCTACAAATGACACATTTAAAATAAATGAAATTAAAACATTTAAAAATACCCCAGGGCTAATACATTTGAAAAAAAGCCCTTTGGAGACAAAAAAGGATTACAATGGAATTATCTTGAAATTCATGAAGATACTTCATACAGAACTCAGAAATAATTTTAAAAGCATGCAGGTATGAATCCCTACTAGAGAAAGCTTTACAGTTAATATATTTTGCAATCACATTTTGTAGTCACTTTTGCTGAGGAAGGTCATTCTTCAGTCCAAGGACTCAGGGCCCAAGGGAAGGTGGCCAGATGTGGGCAGGGCAGAACAGGAGGGCAGCCAGATGCAAACTGGACCATTTGCCATTTAGCAGAATTTGGGGCTCTAACTTATAAATCAGGGAAAGACAGCCTTTTTCTTGGTGGGTATCTATAATGAAAGACTTAATTCAAGGTGCAGGAACTCATGGTTTGATCCACATCACTTCATGCTCACTCTTTCTAGGACAGACTGGCTGTGACCTATTCAGAAAAGGCCTTTTTTTAGATTTTTCTCAGGCCTATTTTTCTATTTTTCAACTGGCTCCTGAGCAGCACAGGTTTTCCCTTGAGAAGTGATACTGGAAGAACCAGAAAGGTGACTAAAAATGAAGCAGAGCAGGTGATGACCTCAAGATCACTTTTGACTGTCTTCTATCCAAGCCATAGATGCATTCACTTAAGTCAAACTCTTTGTCTCATTTCTATGGTTTCCCAGAAGTTCAGAAGTTCCTGCAAAGATAATATTTGTTTATATATATATATATATTTGTGTGAATACACATGTAATAACCTCTTCCTTTCTATTTAAAATTCAAGATGATTATTTTTGGGTGTTATAATGCTCCTACCTTCCTTTCATCTTTTGAAAGAAGAAATTTCAGTTGATGTGTTTGAATGAAAATCAAAAGATAGCACTAAAAATTAATGAATAAATAATGAAAAATGTAAACACCTGGATTATTATACTGTGTTATCTGATCACTCAATATGATGGATCAAGGGTAAAACTGATATTAAGGCACAATTACAAGCAGTGGAATACTTGATTTATTGTTTTAACTTTGCTCTTAATGCAAGACACACAGTCATTTCTGAACTGACATTTGATGTCTGGTTTAAAGTATCTTTTCTTTTGGCATCTTATGGTTTGAATTTGGGGCTCAACTATGAGAAAAGCAAATTTTTTTCTATTTTCACAGGTAGCTGGAGGGATGGAGGCAGAAGAAAAGGTGAGGGAGAGGCTTAAGAAAAGAGGATGATTGAAACATGATGACATGGGGAAAGAAAGGATCCTGAAACACTATAGTTTACTGGATCTTTTGTCTGAATTTGGTTTCTTTTGGGATACTGTTGCAGATATTGCGTGCTTGTGAGAAATAGTGCCAGGCAAGGCAGAGCAGCAGTCTCATCTTTTGAGACACAAACAATACAAATTGTTTGTATTTGGAGAATGTGAGAGCCATTAGAATTATACTTTCTGTTATCAATAATCCACAAGGAGAACGCTGTTTGAAAGCAAGTTTTTTAACTGGTGAGTTGTAACCCAGAAAACTAAGTTAGCAGAATTCACCTTTTCCAAACAATTGTTTATTTGGCCTTCATTTGTAGCAGTCCCTGCTCAAGTTACAGGTCATTCACAGTATTAAAGCTTTCTAATTCTGTGACAGAATATTCATAATGTCTTTAAGATACTCAACTGGATAATGGTCCCCAGGATCTGGACAGCAAGACTTCAAAAGGCAGAGTCCTCTGATCTCCAGTTTCCTTATTCTCTCTAAGCTTGGAAGGTTTCAGCTATCAAGTTTTATTGGTTGATAGTCTAATTGCATTTGTATTATCTTTCCCCTTAATATTATTTTCTTTTCTCTGTATTGGATTTCATCCAAATATTACTGTGACCATGAAGCAGTTTTCTGAAATGTTTTGCTTTTGCTTTGATGCTTAACTGCTTTACACGTGAGTGCTGCAATAAGGTGCAGGCTTCTGATAATAGTTTTCCTTCTGTGAGGAAAAGTTTCCACAACCTCCTGTACTTTGCTTGTATTTGATAGAGCCCTTCACTTTGAGGCTTTTCATGGACAAGATAAGGTTTGGTTAAACATCTGAACTTTTGAATGTTTATCTGAACTAGATTCGACCCCTAAATTTGTCCATCATTAGTTATTTTGCTTTTCTTTTTTGAGGCTAAATTATGCTATTAAATATGTTCTAAAGTAGGTTAAGCCCCTGCACAGTTTGTCAGCTGGAACATTAATTTTAAAGCTAAAACAGTCTTCTATTGGCTCTTTTTAACATTTTGTCTGAATTTTGACCATGGCTGGTCAGACAGAGAGTCAGTGCACCCATGAAAACCCCACAAGTAGCTGATTGAAGTGTCTCAGAGTTGTTGTGATGGCTGGCCTGATTTTATTTCAGGAAAATAGCCTGATAATTAGTAACTATTTGCCTGCTCAAGCAGCTTATTCCAGTGCAGCTGTTCTGGAGACTAGATAAAGTACTAAATGTCACCACATGCCCAGCAGTATCTCTGGAGGTGTCCCTCCCTGAGCCCCTGCACAAGGACCGGGCAGACTTGGGGTCCCAGTCATAAAATACACATCTAAATAAGCCTGCAGCTCCTTTCTGGACTTCTCTTTTCCTCCTGTAATTCCCCTGGCTCCTTCTCCACTCACAGCCTCTGTAAGGTAGCCTCACAAACAAAAGTTGTAGCTTCACAAAAAAAAAAAAAAAAAACAAAAAAAAACCAAAAGAAAACCAAAACAAACAAAAAAAAATCGGTAGCCTGCTTTTGGGTTTGTTTATTTTATGCAGATTAAAAATCACCTTTAGGAAAGCTTTTCCAGTGTCCTCACATGGACACTACCTGAGCAAAGAGCTGCAACTGCTCAAAAGTCTGAAGTTCAGTTGTGTTTTAGCAAATGGAAATAATTTCTATTTAAAAACAAAATTTAGTTGATGGCATGAGAGTGACTGTCTAAGGTTTATATTTATGTGAACATAGCTATTGGAGATTCTTCCCAGAATTTTCACTTGAGGTAAGAAGTGAAAGGAGTTCTGAAATCTGACGACGTGCTCCTTTTATAAATGAGCTCATGGGTGATCTTTTGTTGTTGTTCTTACTCTAATGATATAATTGAGGTAGGGATAATTTGATAAGGTATAGTTGACAGAGTACAGCAAATGGATTTCAGATCTCTGGCTAGATATTTTTTGATTACTTTAAAGATAATGGGTGTGCCAGTCTCCTTCATAAGCTACCACATCTACAGTCACTGGAAAGTACTAAAGTTGATGTTTAAAAGAGAAAAATGTTCTGGAACTTGTGGTTTGAAACAGCAAATATAGAGCTGAATGTCACTACTGTTTCTCATTGGAAATAAACAGTTTTAGCATGTTGGTTTCATAACTGAGGCACTGTGAATTAATTCTGTCTTTTATTATATAAGAAACACTAGAAGTTCATTGTGGGTCAAAAAATATAGGGTTATGAGTATAATCAGAGGCTGAGTACAATGGGAATATAATTAAATATTAAAATAATTTACTTTTTAAATTTAAAAGAATGAAACATAATTCATAAAAGTTTCAAGAAAAAGGAAATTCATTGGTAGGATATTCTTTCTGGAAGGGTCCCAAAAGACTGGATCTGAATTAGAGGCTGAACACAGCCTGTCAAAATTTCAATATATGAAACATTTGTATAATTCTTAACAAGGCTGATATAAATACAAGACTCCCTTATTCTCTACAGATAATTAATTTGTTTCCAAATGCATAAGACAGAATTATATGTAGGTTAAGGTAAAATTTCCACATGGTTACTAGCACCCAGCCCCCTAAAAGGGTTTTCTTTTGATGTAAATCTGTCCAGTGCTCCTGGTACAAAACGGAACCATATAGTTTTCTTGTCCTTTTGCCTGAACAATTTAGTGGAAGTGATGACTATTCATAATATTTGTAAAAGGTTGAAAAGGTTTTTTTTTCAGATTAACTCAGGAGGCAAGTTTAAAGACTTGAAAGTTATTTGCATATATTTCACAACAGAAGAAAGCAAACAGAACTCCATATTCTAAAAACCCCTGAATGCATTATTTGTTGTAAATTACTTGTTCAACTTAATCTAGAAATAGTCTACAGAATCTTGCTCTGTCTTCCTCAACCTCCAGTTGCATGGGATTCCTTTTTCGTTTTGTGAAGTCTTCTTAAATAATATTTTATACAATTTATGTCAGCTTCCAAAGTCATTAACTGAAATATTGCAGTTCTTTTTCTCAGTAATTGTCACATTTTATGGGTGGGATAAGACTGTGTGGCTGCAAACACTGATTCACCCAGTTAGGTAAGGGCAAGGACCACTCTCCAATTCCTATGTGTTCGACCATCCATTGAGTATTCTCCTGGGAATATTTTTGCAAAAAGGCTGTGTTAAGAGTCCTAATCCCTGACATGAGCTTGGGCAGACCAGTTTCCCCTTCCCAAGTACACTGTGCTCTCTCCTCCTAGACTCTAAATACTCTGACTTTGTGTGCTGTAGCAGATTTCATCCAAACCCCACATGTTTTACATTAGATGAACATAAACTGGTCATACTGTATGAATAAAATGAATTCATTGATTTTTGGCATTGTGGTTTTTTATATTCGAGTTAAGTTTGTATAATAATGTTTCTAATATTGTGACAATACCAAAAAAAATTGTGGAAAGAAAGGCTTGGCAAGTCCTGGGTGATCTAGTCCAGTCTCTCCTGTCACAAGGTACTGTGTTCTGCGTCCTCATACATAAATTTATTAAGCTGCATCTTAAATTCTTTTAGTTTTATTTGCCACCACAACTTCTTTAAAAGGATGGTTTAGAACTTCATATTATGGCCAGTTTATACTCATCTATTCTCATGCCAACATTGTTCTTCAGTTAAAACAGCTCTTCTCCCTCCCTGCTGTCCTCTTCTCCTCCCCTGCTCCTTTTCCCACCCCCACCAGCAAATTCATAGAGAACAATCCCAGCTCTTCCCAGCCATTTTCCAGCTGGCCAAACATTCCAAGCTCCCTGTCGCCTTCCAAAATCTCAGCAGCCTCTTCCTCCTGGTGCTTCTCACTGCTGCTGCCTGCACCTCTTCTGCCAGGAATTTCCACCTCACATATGTGTCCGTGGTTATGCACTCATGAGAGAGGATTATTTTTTCTTAATTAAAACTAAATATTTTGGATTTGTTGGTCAGGTACTGGAACAGGCTGCCCAGTGTAGTGGTTGAGTCACGAGCCCTGGAAATGTTGAAAAGATGTGTAGATGTGGCACTTGAGAGCAGGGGTTAGTGATGGGCTTGGAAGTGCTGAGGAAGAGTTGGACTTGATGGTCTTAGAGGTCTTTTCCCACCTCATGACTCCATGATTCCAAAGTTCCAAGCCTTCTCTAACCATGCTGTGGATAATTCTAATCTGTTTATTCCAGTTTCCAGTATCAAAATCACCAAGTTTTTGCCTGATTACCCAAATTCTTGTCTCAACTGATGATGCTTCCAGTCTTGAGTCAGCAAGAAATTTTTTGAATGCTTCTACTTTTCCTGCTGAAGTCTTTAATGAAAACTCAAAGAGCTGTTCCAAGAATATTTCACTGGTAACTTCCCTGCAATACAGTAGCTCTCCTTTCAACAAAGCTCATTTCAATACCTTATTTAGTCACTTCACAGTTATTGTTTTAGTTCTCTACATCTTCAGTAGTTTAACTAATCATTTCCTATTTGGCATCATATAAAATGCACAACTGAAATCCAGATAGATTTGGCCTCTTACATTTTAATTTTTCTAAAAACATTATTTATTTTATTAAAGAAAGGTGTCTGGTATGATCTGTGTTTATAAATGCTGTGTTTAATACATGCTCAGAAATACTGCTTACATTTCTAAACATTTATGTTGCAAATACCACTAAGAAAAGCTGTGTGGGAATGGCATTTTTATTTTACAATGTAAATGTGTAGTGATGTTTAACATGCTATTAATTTATTTCCATTTATTATTAGGGGGACAATTTTTTTAAATTTTATAAGCATAAGAGCATGATGCAAAATATGAATTATACAGCCATTTTATTGAATCTTTACTGCTAATGCACGCAGATTTCACAAAGTGTAATGACACTACTGAGCACTTAAGTTGTTAGGCTGTCATATTACAGAAAAATTATTTGTGCTATATAATCACTGTTTTCTTTTTCCTATTGTTTATTTCTGAGCTTACTTCATAAACATCTGTAAATGTAGATATACTTGCTGTGGCAAATATCTATTATTGCATCATAAACCTGAATGACTTCAGGTCCTTTGGTGCCAAATCAAACAAAATCTTCTGAGCCTCTCCTGGAAGGAGATACCCTTTCTGATGCTGCACATTTTGATAATATATCATAATAATATATAATCTGTAATTTTGAAGCTTATAAGAATAATGATCAGAGGCAATGCCTGATTCCTGACTTTTTCCCCTCAGTTGTTTTTCTAATGCCTTTAAGTTGACAGTGTATGTGTCTCTCACTCTACTCTTTTACCAAAAAAAAAAAAAAAAATTAATTAGAGTGTGTATAATTCAGAGACATGCCCTGGGATTTTACTAAGGAATAAAACAGGATGACTGGCAAAAGTCCCTAACTTAATAAGGAAGGTGAGGTGAATTCTTTATCCTTAGAGAGCAGATTTTATTGGCTCCATCTCAGAGCATCACAAAGAAAAGGAAGTAGGACTTGGTTTTGTCACTTTCAAAACTCTGGTGCTGGTTGAAAACCTGTCTATTTTTGCAGGCAATGATGCATACTGCTCCTTCCTTAAAGGACTAACAGTAGTGTCACATGTGCTGCAGGCCAAAAAAATTTGGTGAAATGTTGAATTCTGGATTCCAGTGGTATCCAATAAAACTTGAAGTCATGAGTCAATATATTAAATTACAGTGTCTTTTAGAATGTAGGCATAATCATACACCTCTTCACATTAAGATATGCTTCTTCAGAAATATAAGACACTCAGCTATTAAACATCCCCATTACTTGAAATTAATTAATTAACTAATTAATTCCTTCCAATTAATGTTTTCACACATATGTGGTAGCGCTGCTGTTAGACTGGCACTTTCTTTCTCCAAAGTCATAGAGACCTATTCCTGCCTCCCTCCCTCTTTTGCCATCTCAGCTTTGTTTCAGTCCTGCAAGGTGTTACTGAGGACTCTTACAAGTCTGTAAAGGACCTTAGAAAAATATTATTTTAAGACATCAGACATGAGAGTCAAGTGCAAGGATCTGTTCATATGCATTTTAAGAAAGTTCCAGCTAGGATTTTGGTCAGTGTATTCTATATTTTGAATGGTCAGGCCTGTCATTTTTAGTATTCCTTGGGAAATAATTACCTTAACTCTGTTTATGAGTATTATCATTATACAACAACTCATCTCTTTCTAAGAACTTCACAAAATTTTCATGTCTTTGAAGAGTACTAAAAAAATATGGATGGTCCAGACTAATTGTTTGTTTTTTGTTTCCTGGAGATAAAGGCTAATGGAAGAGAAGGTAGAAATGTAAAACTATTTAAATCTCTTAATGCCCCATCCATTCCCACTGCTGCTCTTCATTCTGCTCTTTCCATCCAAATGAATTACATACGGTAATTTTGGGTGTTATAATAAACAGATAGGCATCGTAATAATGTATTTCAGTTAGGAAGAGGTACTTGAAAGAAATTGGTTTTGCAATACACATGATGTGAGACAATCAATAGTGCTTTAGTCTGACAAGCACTGTCAATATCCATTGTCACAGTTCAGAAAGTCATTAATGGATAGTTCTTCAAAAACCAATGCTTTCAACACGTTGGAAGTGTTCAGATACACTGTACCTGGCAGGAATTAATCATAGGTAAACCCCTGAGATTATGTACAAATGCAGAGTAAATTAAGAGTGAAATAAAAGTCATTGGAAGGAATTTGAGATTGTGTTATAGGGAGTTACAAAGTCTTGCCAATAAAATATGGCGTTTAGGACATATTAAAAAATTTTACACTCTGAATCATCCAGGCTTTGCTCAGAACATCACACCCAGGAAAAAACATTCTGCTAGAAATACATTGTCTGGGTGCATGATTAAATTCACAGGAAGTAATCTCATAAACATTTTTATCCTGGCCCTGAAGAGTTCAGAGCCTTGCCTACCTCTGTGAGACGTTGCCATGCCAAAATCTTGGAGAAAGGCTTTTTTAGCTTCACCTTGCAATTTGTTGGTCACTGCTGATTAAACTATAGAAAATTAATTCTCATTGCATTGTGGTTGCAATCCAGGTTATTGAATGTTAAAAAGTAATTATTCATCTGTACGTCTCAAAACTAACTTTGTTTTCTGTAGAACTGTGTCACTGGGAGGTGTTGCATTCATTCTTGCCTTCCATGCTTCTGCTATTTATATGCTATTATTAAGGCTAGATTTGAATAAGGATTCAGACAATTTTTACAAGCAAGAAAAGTACAGGTCAGTTTTTGATCAGTGCTTTTTTTTTTTTTTTTTTTTTCCTGAGCATTTAGCTTGTACTTATCCCCTCTAATTCAGCCAGTTATTACAGTGCTATCCAACGATAAGGGTCAAAGATGTGTTCTTTCTTTTAGTCCTAAAAATGTGTTTATACTATTTTATTTTTTGTACCCAATCTGAATGGCACTTCCCTATTGTGATTAGTTACTTTGACTTCATACATATTGAGAACTGAGGAAAAGATCTTGCCATTATTTCATTTGTCCTTTCACACCTTTCCAACCTGTGGAAGAATGGAGGTCTAATAAAGTATCAAAAGTAGTCAGAAATTCTTTTATAGATCTAAAGGTTTCAACTTACTACCAGCCAAGCATGAAAATCAGACTTATATTTTTGCTGATGAAGTGTCCTTGCACACACTTGCACTAGCAGTAAAAAGTTATTATTATTTTATACTTCAGTCCTTAAGACTCTTATTTTTGCTTCTGTGTGGAACTGACTTCTCCTTTTTTACGTTGTTTGATATTTGCCAGCTCTCTTTCATGTAGGATACTTCTGGCCAAATTCAGAACCTGAAATTTAAAAAAGAAAGTGTTAAAAAAATATTTATTTTGCTTTTTGAGTTTTATACCTGTTGTGTTTTTTTTTTTGTTGTTGTTTTTTTTTTTTTTTTTTTTTTTTTATGTTTAGTCTTCTTTGCCTTTCAAAATATAATAGGACAACCATTTTAATATGGGGATATCATGAGAAGGATTGTTTGGCAAGAGAAGAAATATTTCTAAGTGAGATCCCAACATGAATATTTCTGCCTAAGCTTGGTTTTGGAACATGCTATCTAAACCCTTAAATTTCTGTGAGGCTTGGAGTTTTTTTCTGGTGACTCACATGTATTTAATAGAATAAAATGAGAAATTCATCAACTGTTGTTTTAAACTGTGTGCCATACAGCAAAATGTGGTACATACAAAGATATCCATGACAATAATTATTCCTACCTCTAGATGTAGTTTTAACACCATAATTGCTGTTTCAGGTATAAAACTTCCAGCTGGGTTAATTGTCTTTCTAAAGAGAGGGATGTTCACCCTGATGTCCTACTCTTCACAGAATGACCACATGTACTCCACTTGGAACACCTTAACTAGTCTGGTGCAGACTCAAAGTGGGCATAAAATACTTCAGAGCCCCAGAATGGGAAAAGTGGCAAGCAAATAATGGATTTGAAGTGTATTTTCACTCTTGCATCATTTACATCACTTAGGGAAACTTCAGGATAAAGCCAACCTAGTTGTGAATTGCTATGGACTGAGTGACACTGAGCAACAAAAGAGACCCCAAACTAAATACAACTCACTTCACTGTTTCAAACTACCACTAAGATGCAGAATTAGAAACATCCATTTGTTGTTCTTTTTATAGCACAGCCAAGTGACTTGGAATTTTAGCTTGTCCCTGCCAAGGATTGCTCAATTTCAAACAAAAAGTCCTCTTCTATAATGTTAAAAAAGCACCAACTATCAATTGAATGCTAATCTTTATGTTCTATGATACATCTCTCCAGGAATGCTACCATTAAAAAATGTGAATTTCAGTTTTCATAAGTGACGGATTATTGTACCAAGCCATGTATTTTCCAGTAAAGTGTCCTTTTATTTGTCCTGTGTGATTACTAGTTTGTGGAAGTATGTGTGGGGTCATTTTGGTGCTGTGGGAAAATGGAACACTCTTCTGTTAAAATCAGTAGTGAAATCAGAAGCAAACTATGCTCTGATCATTGTAGGCATGTGTTTAAATATTGCTTTCCTTAATTGGCTATGTTCTATTTACTTAAAATGAACAATTTGGCAAGTTTCTCTCCCTTGACAACAGCAAAGCGTAAACCATTTTATAAGTTTGGCTGTTAAAATCAGATTTGTAATGTAAACCACAATATTCCAGTGTTGTTGCTGTTGCTTAACCAGCTATTTTAGCTTGCCATTGTTTTGTAATTGTGCACCTTTAAATGTTCTGGTTTTGTTTAAAACTAATGTAAAATGCCTTGATAAAAAAAGACAAGACTGATAATAATGATGATACTTTTAATTTTGTTCTCTCTCTTTGCTTGGATCCTCAGTCTGAAGATTGCTGCATAATAGGGGAGGTTCAGTCTGCATGGGGAGAGAAGGGAGCATGTCTGCAACTGCAGCTAAATTGTCTCTTTAGAGATTCTGTCAAAGGGACAATGGACCAGGCTCCTGCCAATGCACCTTGTGGAGAATATTGTATTTTGGTGGATTGATTGATTGATTAATTGGTTAATTGATTTCCAAGAGAAGATGGAAGGCTATTCTTTCCTTAGAATAAAGAAGCCCACCCCTCTCTGAGCTGGAGGCCTTTGCCAAGGGAGGCTGCACCACTCTGGCTGCCCCATTAAACTAGTCAGAAATGGGCACAGTGACAGAGCTCAAGACACTGAACAAGAGTTATTCGAGGGTGGCAAGTCTCAGGTGATTTGTTAAAAATCTTTAAAAAACAGCTTGTTCAGGAAAAGCTGTACGAAAGGTCTCCCCATGGCATCTCTGCTGCTTCTGGAGCATGCTGAACTTCTCCTCCTTACTATTTTGATAGCCATCCCAGTGCCCTGTAAGCACCTCAGCAGAGAAAAAGTTAAATTTATGCCTTTGAAACCTCCTCCA
This sequence comes from Vidua macroura, assembly GCF_024509145.1. Lineage (NCBI taxonomy): Eukaryota > Metazoa > Chordata > Aves > Passeriformes > Viduidae > Vidua > Vidua macroura. The sequence goes on from NC_071577.1 coordinate 36,790,357, forward strand.
GGGGATTTTCTGCAGCTGGATTCTATGTCTTTTTGACACAGAGCAGGAATAAATTGCGCTCAAATTGTTTCTCAGTTTGGTAAATGCTGAAATATAATAAAATATAATCATTAGGACGGGAATACTTTTCTTTCCATAAATTAATGCGTCTTGCACACATTTCGTGGCACACAGCCATGTTTTCTATAACTGCATTAAATATATATATAACTCTTAATCCATCTTGGCAAAAGAATCCAGTCCTTCACTGGTGGTGTGACCATCCATCCTCTCTCATTGCTAGGAGTGCACAGCTAATAGTGCGTAGCGCACTCGGAGCCCAGAGTTGGAGCTGAAAAATCACCCATGTGAAACTTGTGGGATTCGTGAACACTTCATGAGCAAACTGGTCGCCATCCAAATACTTATGGGCAATAAATAACAGAGCTCTGCGCGCAACCGGCAGAGTGAACTCGTCGTGTTTATTCACAAAAGTATTAATCAGATGGTTTGTAGTGTCCAACCAGCCACGCTGCTGACCTACCGCATGACTGGGATCTTACCCAGGGTGGTTATGGCTACTCTTTTCTCAGGATATCTCAGAAACCCACTGTTAATTTAGAAATACCGTTTCACTAAAAATTTCTCTTGATTTCCTTCAGTTTTCAGGCTGAACTACAGTGCCTCTGACACAAATGACAGAAACCGAATTAAAAGCAGATTAAAGAAGTTCATCTCCCGAAGACCCTCCTTGAAAACATTGCAAGAAAAGGGACTTATTAAAGGTGTGTTCAGTCTTCTATTCTTCTTTTTGGTGTAAAAATTAAAAAAATCACAAATTAATATTTGACTCAGTACATTGGACAAGCACTTCTTAAATATGGTTTTGTTGCTGTGTCTCATAACACACTGCTGAACTAGAAAGAAAAAAGTATCAATGTATGGTTCATCTACCTCTGTGGCATCTGACTGTGCCTCCAGTTTTTCTGCTTTGGTGTGCAAGTGGTAGAAGCCCCTCCATTTAACACCGTGAACAATGCAAATCAAGAAGCTGCACAACTCCATTGCTTTTTAAGAAAAGAATATCGATATAGTTTTATGTTTTAGAACCCAAAATAGGACCCTCAGATGCTGTTCTGACTAATTTGTTGGAAGACTTTCTGCTTTCTTCTCTCATTATTTTTCTAACTCACCAACAAAATCCATTTTAAAAAATTTGAAATACATGTCAACGAATAAGAAATGCTTTGAATCTGTGGGTTCTTTTTCCTTTTACAATTTCTTTCTAAGCTAGTCAGCCATCACTTTCACATATTCTTAAAAAATTGTTTCTCTGATAAAATGTGTTTGTTAGTTTATCCAAGAAGTGTTTCACTGAGAGGCTGGTAGTTAACTTGAAGGCAGTAGCATTCTGACCACTAACATCCAAGTAAAGCTGTGTTTTTAAATATTGTCTGGAATAATGCTTGAAAAATTTACGCACTCCCAAATTATTATGTGTGAAACCCACAACTGCACATGCAAATTGACTAGAAAGGGGCATTTTGCCAGCCGTCCCTGTCAATCTCTGGAGTGTGAGTTTTCCAGTGGTGTGTCAAAAATGGCAAGGGGTGTTCCTAGTGTGTATTAAACTTGTCTGTCCTGAGCCAAGAGATTGACCCCAGCCAGAATAAGCTAAAGCAGCTACAAGAGTTCAACACCAGCTGGGCCCATGTCTGGAGAGAATAAGATTTGATGAATTAAGTTCTTATGTTTTAGATACGTGCAGAGATGCTCAGTGCAGTGTTGTTTACTGTAAAGAAATCTTCATTATATGAAACCACAACGTCCCTCAGTTATGGGGTTCTACTTCCAGCTGACCAGAAACTTTGAAAAAATGTCATTTTGGTGTCAATATGTGTGTGTGAGGTGTGCACATCTGCACACCAAACTTTCAGGATCTGTCCTTACACGTTTATAGTAACTGATCTCAATCCTTCGGAGGGTTTTTCCTTTTCGACATGCTTTGTGAGTTGAGAGTGCAATTTGAATGCATCATGTTAGTTGTTTCAGTTATTACAATAAAAGAGTAGTAATTTATAGACTTTTAATTTCTGGATTTAAGGGTTAGGTGTTTAGTTTAATAAAGTGTGGCTGATGAATCTCCTGCAGTGTTACATAGGGATCAGATGTGATCCCTGCTAACAGATCCAGATTCATTAGCATAACTCAAATCCACCCTCTAATATATCTCTCTAGGAAAGCCAGACGAATTTGGGTTTGGCTTGAGTTGCATTAAACTCTTAACTTTGTTCTACCTGGGATACTTTTCCATGGATAACAGAGGTGCTGTTGATTTGTGGCTCAGTAACTCAGAATCTGTACCCGGCACAGTTTTATTACCAAACTAATGCTGCCATGAAGAAAACATGCTAGTTATCTACCATGAAGTTTCATTAGGATTAGGTTTTGGCCATGCAAATGAGGCAGGATTCGTTAGCACAGCTTAATTCCAATCTACAGTAAGACTATGTGAAATGCTCATTTGATAAGGTTCCTTCATTGTCTTCACCACAGTTTATCCCCTTAATCTGTTAAAATGTTATGAAAATGCAGTTGCAGTGCTTATGCAGAGACCACTTTTAAATGTTAATTTTTAGTCTCCTATTAGAATATTTTTAAATCGCAAAATGCAACCACCCAGATTACCAATGAAAAGCTTGCCAAATTTTTGTATTATAAGATGCATCTATTTATTTTTCTAAAGGTGACTTAAATGGTTGCAGAAACCCCTCAGAACTATTTATTTGCTCAATTCTTAAGGGAAAAAAATGTTAACCAATTTTTACTAGAAAAAATTCCTCCAGCTCTCAGAACATGTCTACGACCTTTTATTCCATAGGGAAATACTTCTGTCAGAATTGTAAATCCCTTAAAATAGGAGCTTGTAATAAAAGTGTGTATAAAGCCTTGCAGGACATCTTGGTACCAAATTCCTGACAAAGAGCTGTTCTGTGTGCTGGTGAAGAATTGATATAAATATCTGTGAAGTGTGTGGTGTTAATTACTCCAATGCAGTGGCACTGTAGGTGCTGTGAAAACCTTCACTTTTCATCAAGTGCTATTCATATTTGCCAGGGGCACTATAAAGCTCTCAAATCTATATTGATTTTTTACATTGTATGTCACACTGGAACCAAAACTCCAATAAATTTAACACGTAAATTATAGTCATGAGTAAATACATTTTAAGGTGGTAAGTTCACTTAAACATAGTCCTGTGCTCAGTGAGTCGCTGATGCATGCACACTTGGCCAGGAGACTCCACACATTTCTCCACACTAACCAAATTTGGGAATACAGGCTTCAAAATTAAATAGCAGTTTGATCTCCTGGGGTACTTTGTTCTGCCAACACTATTATCAGGAAATCTAGAAATTATGTGATTGTCATTTAACTCTTACCCAAACTTTGCTTGTGTAGAGTATAGCAGATATCCATGTAGAAAGTAAAGTAGGGAGTTAAATGAAAATAGTAAGGAGGATAACACTTAGACCAGGGAATGTAGAAGACTGATGGTTAAACGTTAGCTACATGTTGATCTGAAAATGAAGATGCACTGACACTTTGCATGACAAAAAGTTACTTTTGTCATCATTGTCCCATTTGCTTCCTAGTCCTGGGCAGAAAAGAAGCCAGGATGGGAACAGCACGTTGGCTCCAGTCATTGCAATGGGCTGGTGACTGGGGCTCTTCATGCTCCAGCCAGAGCTCTACTGAAGATCATCTGTCCTTGTTCCATCTCACTCATGCTTACACAAAATATCCTTGGTCTCGAAGCTTTTTGAAGCATTTCTGAGATGATGTGCAATACAGGGACATTGTGGAATGTGTTTGTGTCTCTAAGCACACTTCTCTTCTTAGATATACACATGCACACAACCTAGAAATAGTAAATAAGAGGCATGCCCCATGTCTGCCAGTTGAGCAGTGTTATTTTGAGAATAACTGTTCAAATTTATATGCTAGGGCAGGGGTCCTTGGTTCCTCGGCATTGAAATATTCTCAGAATTTACAGAATCTGCACTAATATGCTAGAAAAATAATATATAAATCTTCTCTTTTAAAACGACTTTATAGTCTATAATTGAACTTTGATCTTTATGTTTGAGCTTTGTCATGATTTAGTATTACCCAGAATGAATTGCCAACCTTCAGCTTGATGTTGGTCTCCTAACATCCTGATTTCTGAGATTTTCTAGACCAACAAAGGAAAAGAAACTTCTGTGAAACTGTGATTTTAAAGCTGTGATGGTTGTGTCAGTAATACACTATCACAAAACACACTCTCAGCAAAGAGTAAAAAAACATGAGCAACAACCTCTCATAAATGACACTGTGGGAAATGAGGAAAATGAAGCTATGCAGCTGGCAAGAAATTTATTTAGGTTTCTTTTTTTTTTAGGGTGGATCTTTCTTTCCCAAAAGCTAGACACCGAAGGAACTCCATTGAATGTATTTCATAAGCTAAGGGAAAAACCAAAACAGCATAAAATTTGGAACGGTTACAACTCTTTCAAGATGAAAATAAAAGCCACTCAATTGCTAGTGAAAGGAACTAGCTGTGATTTGGCTTGATAGCCTATAGAGCAGGGCTCAGCATATGTTGGTGGTTGTGCAGATCACAGCACAGAGATCACCAGCCATTCCATTTCCAGGCAAGGGAAAATGTCTTTATTGTATCATATGTTTCATTGGACCTTGGAATAGTTCAATATAATGAGCAGAATGTTCATGAGAAGTCCAAAAGAGCAGATTAAGACCTACCTTTGGTGTATTCTGTAATTCTTGCAGATTACGAAGGAATTTTGCAAGTGCTCTGGTGTACATCAGAGTTTAGGGAAAGTTAGGAAATGTTTCCTTTGACTTGCAGGGACAATGGGTCACAAGGGTATTTCTTTCTTTGATATGGACATTTGGAAGCAATTTTCCTAAACCTTGTGGATGGCCAGACACTGAACAAAGTGATTTCTTCCTTTGACATGATGCTAAAACATGATTCAGAGAATTTTTAAACGTCTCATTTTGGGAGAAGTGCCTTGAGTAGTACAGCAGACACCCTCTCTTTGAATTCAAGCAAGCTCTTGTTCCCAGTAAAACACCAGAATTTCTTAAGAGAGACCTGTGTCTGTGGTACTATTTTCGCTTTTTCTGAGAATATGAAACAAATCTGGCAGCTCATATGCCACTTAATAGTAACTGTTCACAAATGTAATTTTTTTTTTTTTAATTGATGACCACCACAGATCAACGATATATAGTAAATCTTCACATTAAAAGGACTGGCAAGATTCCCAGCTTGCATAAATCAGGGAAGCTTCATTGACAACCTCGCCGACTTCACTCAGCTGAGGACCTGCCCCACTTATTGTAAAAGTGTCATGGCATTATTTGGAGCCCCAGTCTGGAATCATCATCACTTTAATGTCTGACTTAATGTGTCTGACTACAGATAGTGCAGCTAGAAGAAGTCACCTTTAAGAATATGGCTCCAAATGCATGACTTCCCTCTGCAAAAGTTCACAGCTCTGGTGCCTACTGTCCTATCCCTCTCCTTGTACATTCATCTCTGATTTTCTCTTTTCATTCCCTCTCCCAACATTCAAACAGATACAAAGAAAACAAACGACTTGAATGTTGGTGCAAAGCTCTGTTAGTCCAGCAGTTCGAATCCAGATATTGCACAGTTAATTCTGTTCCTGAAAGGCACAGGATTACATAGATATAATTCACATTTCTAAAAACTTGGGCATTGTACCATTATACCATCTCCTCTCATGCCAGAATTTATGCTTCTTCCTGAGACTTTGGAGTATTGGCCATGCCCTTCCCTGGTTTTTTAATAAAAAACACTGAAGTATGAGTTCTTCCAAGTGTGGCCACATCTCATCCATGTACACCCAAAACAGTTAAACAATGACATTCTCAGTGAGGATGTGGCTTTAGTGATTTTGTTTTAATTGTTTCTTTTCCAGAAGAATTGTCTCCCATAGTCGAGTTTTCTGCAGCCCTGGGTTAGTGGCTTTGCTGCAGCCTGAGAGAGCTACTCAAAAGAAAGAAAAAAAAAAGTAGCCCTGTCAAGCTCAGGAAAAACTTGAAGCTCCCCAGAACGAGCAATTCATTGCAGCCATAATCATCATTTTATATTATACAACTTGTGAATGTCCATTCTGGTGTCTGGTTTTATATCCCTGTGTGAAGCTGTCACACACCCCACCATCTCCAGCAGAATTTTTAACGTGCAGATAGCAGGGATGTGTAATGTAAACCATACCACCAAACATATTATGAATATATTGCTCTTCTTAAAAATGCTTGTTGGTTTTTCATACTACAGTATTGACTAACTGTCGGTGTTTGATGTATGGTTTACCAGCCTGATGTAGACTTATGGTTAGAGCTTAACTTGTTAGTTCTGCTTTTGCAGCCAATTCAGAATAACTACAGATGCCCCAAGATATTAAAATTGACTGCTCAAATGGACTCAGTGTGGGAGTTTCATTGGTTTTAAATTGATAACAGCTGAAAGAGTGAATGATTAAAGCTGTATATGGGCATAGTATGCAGCTCCTTTGTACGAGCCCTTGTGAACAGAATCCATTGCATGGGAATTGCCTTTGTTCTAATAAAAGATATTTCTGAACAATTGTTAGTTTAAATTTTTAAATGATGAAACAAGAGCATTTCAGGAGCCTATAGAGGAAATAATTCCTGAGAAACTGGAATAACTCTGAGAAGATAAAGTGGATTTCTATTCAGAGGGGAGCATTTAAAGTTAAGTAGCATTCCATAAGGTGGTAATTGTGTCTATTTCCCAGGCATTTGAGTTAAATAAGCTGGATAGGAAACATAAACTGTCATAACAGGAGGTTAGGAGTGTTGTGTACATCTCTTTTTTTCAAGTCATAAAAGATGAAGTTTTGGAGGACCTTATCACAAATAAATCAAACAAAGAGTTTTTGCTTTCCTTATCCCTTTGGGAGCAGTTTTTTTTTTGTTTTTTTTTTTTTTTTTTTGTTTTTTTTTTTTTTTTTTAATGTTCTGGAGAGCTTTCTCTTAAACTAGTTTTAAAATATGTATAACTCTACACTTATAAAAGAATAAGAAAATAATGTTTAATTTTAGTTACATACAAATCTTGCCTAAAAAAAGTGAGCAATTCACCATTCCTTGTTTTTTGAAATACTGCACAAACAAATCTTAGCTGAGTTTTCCTCAAGTATCCCTGTGACCTCCACCAGTGTAAATATGGCAGTGTAACTGCTGCCATTCCCATGTTTATGCACAGAAACAGATCCAGCAAAAAGTCAATTGATTAGAGAGAGTCACGGAATTTGTGGTCCAGGAGTACTCAGAATTGAGATTATTTGGATGACTCATGGGATCATGTACTTGTAAATACTCATGAATTTCTAGAAGGGGGAAAAAACCCTCCAAAGCAGTTGTGTGCTGTTGTTTTACCATAGTCTATTTTGATGCCCAGAAAGTATTAATGCTATTTTGCAGCCCTTCCATCCAAGATAAAAATCCTGAGTACCTGTGTTCCAAAGAAGAGGTGATTTAAAACTTAACTGTGGGGTACAAAATGTGACTGTGTCCATGCAGTGAAAGGTATAAAAAATGAGGTTAAATATTTTGCTGAATATATAGAATCTGAACCAAGAAATGAAGTAACAGACTTGGTGAGAATTGTAAAACTCTTTTCAGCCTGTTCAAAATTTCCTCCCAGGAATACCAAATATTCTGTGTTCATGATAGAGATTGAAAGAGTAACTGTGAAATAATCCTAGAAGTTGATTATAAAGTGGTTATAACACAGAAGAGAAACTGCTGAACAGCAACATACTAATTTCATTTCAGTTCTTCATGTGTTACCATCTAAACACAGTGCAGTTTTTTGCCTGTTTTGTTTCTGAAATTGTTTACAAGTGTCTTTGTCCACCAAATAAGACATGTTTTTACTTCTTTTTTTCACATAATTTACATTGGAGACCATTCCATATTATGCAAAGAATTTGACAGTCTTTGCTAAAATTTTAAAAAACAATTAAGATGTCAAAAGAGGAAGTGCTAGTACATTTTAATCATAAATCTCTGTATGTATAATTACCACTGAAGGCAGCTATAAATGTTTTATGAAGAAAATGTAACCAGACTGTGCTTTGTCAGAAACATAACCCCAAAACATGTAACAGACTGTTCGCTAATGGTTAACGCCACACATGCACACAACCTTCCTGAGAGCAGTGCTGTGAACCCAGTCCTCCATCCCTTCTGCAGCCCAAACTCTGACTAACTTCAACTCAAGCTTTGATGTACTCTCCCAGAATGCAGATCCCACACTTTGGGAGGTGCTGCAATAAACTGCCCTGGAGCATCTCGAGAAGTCCAAAGCGACCCCTGCCCTGCACCTTGGTTCTGCCACTGTGTTCCCTGCTCTGGGTATCAGGAAAGAAAAGGCAATCAAGTGCTCTTGAAATCTGAGCTGAGAATGAAATAGTGGTGATTAATGAAAATGAAGCTTATTGCAGCACAGATTTTTTTTTTTTCTTTAAATGGGGTTTTGCTTGTGAGCGAGGATAAGTTGGTTTTAGAGCAAAAAGCAATTGGTTATGGTGCAGTATCATGGCCCTGACTATGGAGGAAACATCCAATTCCATGGGAGCTGCTGGGTTTTCTATGCAAAGTCCAGACTGGTGCTATCACCTTTCAGCTATATATATAATAATAATTTTCAAAGCCTCCACACCAATTTACAAACTATAGTGCTCTGTTGAAATGCTATATGGAGACTGTCTCTTCAGATAAATGATGACAGTACACTCCTATTGTTTCAGCATTTAACTGGCTCCTATTGAATAGTTCCTCTCATCTGTTTGATTCATTCTGATTTTAGCTGACAACGTCCCTGTTACTGATTGCTCTTTTCATAATCTCTCAGACACACAGAGTGGAAATGAGGTGGAGGAAGCTAATTAGTAATCTGACGGGTTGAACCTGCTAATACAAATATGTTTCAAGATCAACAGTCAAAGTTGATCAAAACTTTGAAATCACAAAAACTAAAAGGTGGCATTATCTAGTTAAAGGATTGCTTGTGAAGGAAGTGAGACTAATCATTAGTTAAACATGGTGTAAGATGAAATCCCCATCAAAAGACATCTAGTATCTTCTGTTTTTCAGAGCAGGTAACTCGATCAGTAAAGAAAAAGATTTTGTGAAGTTGAGATGAAATTTTACTGAGTCCTGATGATGCAAAGTAATGAAGTCCTTGCCTTCATACAGTGCTTCATGAAAGAGTGAAACTTCCAAATGCATGGAAGGGACAGGTCACCCAACCAGATGAGTTTCTAGGTTGGACCAAGTGCATCATATAGAAATTTGAATTCAATGCCTTAAGAAGCTGTAGCTCTGGAACTGCCTGCACATTTTCTATGGCAGGTCCAATCAAACTCTGGAGACCTCCAAGTCTCAGAAAGGTCAAAATTAAGGTGCAAGTGGCAATTGAAATTGAATCCAGAGGGAAGCATCAAGCACTATGAGCAGCAGATGTGGAGGGATTTGGTTCTGGGGCAAAAGCTAATGACCACTAGGACTCAAAAAGGATTTGGTTCCAGCTTTGTCTATGCATCTTCAATATCTGAGATTTAAATTAATAGGCAAGCTGAGAAGAGAGAAAAATCCCACTAATAATAATATGCCTTAATGTATTTTCCTCTTGTCTTCCAAATGTAGATCAAATTTTTGGCTCCCATTTGCACATGGTTTGTGAGCATGAGAAATCTACAGTTCCCCAGTTTGTAAGACTCTGCATAAAAGCTGTTGAAAAAAGAGGTGAGTACCTTATTATTTAATACTTTTTTTTTCTCTAATAGTAATCAAAACTTTAATCTTGTAACTCTGCTTGGATTGCCAGGGTAGGCAGACAGTACAATCTATAATATATTTATGAATAGAACTATATCACATTCTGTGTATCTTCATTATCTTTATATGATAAGACATTAATAGAACTCATTCATGCTGATTATTCAGGTTTTTTTGGGTTTTTTTTGACATGTTGTTGGTTTAGTCTTTCTCTGGGTAAGCAAATGTTAACCATTGATAAAATGTCAGTTATTTCATTCTAAAGTCCCTGGCGAATGTAGCCAATACTTTTTCCTAAGTCTTGAATTGGAAAATTTAACCAAAATAAAATAAAAATAATTAACCAAAATAATTGTTATTCTAGCATGGCCATATTTTTTTTTTTTTTTAACGAGTGTAGGTGTCTAATTTTTACAGTTATTTTACAAGCCATGATATTACAAAAATACTGAAATGAGTATCCATCCTCATTAAAAGTTTTGATTAGTAAGAAAAATTTTCATAGTATAAAAAAGATGCTCTTAACACCGTTGCCTGCCTTCCTTTCTGCAGTGTGTATCTTCTCTCAATGAAGGTCATTTTCTTTGGAAGGTGCATGCGGTAGATGCAGAATCTTAAAATGTATTGTATAAAAATGTGAGGCTTCATCACCATCTGTTACAAGTTTACAACTTGTTCCAGGGATCTGGGGAAACATATATCTTGCAAAAGATAGAAAATTTATTTTCAGAATAAGGCTGGGTGAACCCATTGTCACTGCCATATACCGGAGTCTCAGAACAAGAGAATCCATGAAAAATAAAAAGATACTTAGAGCGTTACCCACAAAGGAAAAAGCTATTTTAATTCTGCCATTGTTACCTGGTTTTATAGTGAAAGGTGCAATAAAACTACCCTGGAGTTTCAAACTCAGGGAAATTCATGCTTTAATTATACAGCAAAGAGAGCACTGGGATATTATTATTCCCAGAATGATTGGCAGGAAGTCAGAGACTGAAACAAACTGGAGATTGTTCAGCAGGGGGAGATAGTAGCATTGGGTTTTTGTGGAGGAAGGCTGGAGGCTGGATAAAAAAAGGGGAAAAATGTGTGAAGTGGCTATTAATAGAGGAGGAATTGTGAGGTGAAATTCAAAACATGAAAAGGAAAGGCAGAGATTAGATTGCAAAAATGCCACTCCATGCAGAACATGTCTAACAAACTGCTTGGTTACAACCTCAGCACAAGTTCCCTCAAGAATGTGCTGGATATTTCATAGATGTTTTGGAGTGTCTGACCACTCCTCCAAGTAGAAGTGAGGCCAGAAGTCTCTGCACTTCTGAACTGTAATAGAAAAATTCAAGGAACGTAATTAGATGTTTACTGTCTGTGCGATTATCAAAAAAAAATTCATATTAGAAAGTGGATGTATTACCATTCCTTCAAAGGCGGTCATCCTTCTGAGTACTGCACTGCAGTTCTTGTGTTTCCTTCAAACTTGCTGTGACTTAGAGAAGCTTACCCCTTTTGGTTAGCCTAACATGTAAATAAAAGCTAATCGCATGGCATGAGATAAAAATTTCATGTTATCATTATATTTATGAGTTTATATTTGATACGCAGTTTTTTTCTATCATCGTTTTCTTGGATTAAGATGCTTCCATTTACTCACATTCTATTTACTCAGAGTGTTGTTTTTACTAAGTTCTGGCATAAACTATCTCAGGACAGCAGTAATTTATGTGAAGCTAAGTCCAATGTTTATGCAAGCTTCTGATGACATTTTGTGCCGGGGTTGGTATTAGGAAGCAGTATGTGGAGGTGCCAAGTCTCCCGGCATGGCTGAGACTCAACAGATCTGAAACCCTCCTCTTAATGGCCAGATATGCCTCCAGCCAAGATACTCAACTGCAGAGTCATGGGAAATACTTATGTACCAATTATGGGAAAGGCACATTTAATGAAAACTGTATGTTTACTTTCATAGTCTTAGTAAGATGGCCTAGATACTCGGTACAGCTGGCATATTGGCTGTGGTAGAAAAGCTTTCTTTTCCTATTTAGAGAATATATCATCCACATACTGTAACTGTACCAAAAATGTTACATGCGTGCTTCGCTTCAGATAAAGCATTATTAGGAAAAAAGAACCTTAGGAGACCATCCCTAAACATTACTTACAAACCATTTGTGCTCCACTGAACGGTTGTGTTCTTAGCTATCAGCTCATGGATTTAGTTTTTATTCACGTACTGTTTTTTTATTTGTTTTTCTGAATTTTAAAGCAAAATCACTGCGCACAGAAAGAAACTCAGCAGTGATCTGAATAAAGGATATTAATTAGTACATTTTCCTCTGTAGACAAGGTTACACACAATAGCCAAATGTAGCAATATTCTCCCACAGATTAAAAATGTACAGGTTGTCATTAACCATTGGCAAGATTTCCTGTTTAGTTACAGTATTTTAAAATGAATACCAAAAGGATATTCATTCTGAATGTATTCTGCTCTAACTTAGATGAGAGTTTGGTTATTTGTCCCCCCTTGTTTGGTCATTTGCTTCTTCACCATTTCAGAACAGGGGCGCTTTCTAAGATCTGATCTAAAAAAATCTTATACCATAATGCATATTTATCTATCCAACAAGGATTCACTTGTGAAAGTTATAAAAATGGAATGAATTCCACTTTTCCAGCCTCTTTTTGTATTTTTAGTTATTGAAGTAGAACTGTGAAGCAGAAGGTCTTTCTCCATTTTCTCAGCCATCTTGCAAAGCTGGTAGTGGAATTTAATAAAGAGAGGCAATAAAAATGTGCCCATTCTTGGATACTTGCAAGGAAATTGTCACATTTAATTTATTTTTTTTTAAGGAAGCTCAGTTTTTCTCTTCATTCTTCCTGTACTTTTGAATTACTTATAATAATTAGTGAATTATTCATTCATAATTTTTGATGAACTTCTAGTCCTGATTATTGAGCTAGCCAGACCTGTGCCTCTAAAGTCAAAACTATCTTGGGAAAGTATGTTATATCCTTGGTATTTCATGCAATATTCTAAATAGAAAAATCTTCCACGTCTTTGGTGTGACCTGGTGAGGATAAGAGAATAATTCTATACCATGCAGCAATCAGATTGGAGGAATACAGGGACTACTCAAAGATCTCCAGCATCTCTGCATTTTCTGTCTTCTCAGGGACTTCAGGGGAAAGTTTTTGATGGAACATCACATTCTGTGGGTTTTTGTTGTTTGTTTTTTTTGTTTTTTTTTTTTTTTTGTTTGTTTGTTTGTTTGTTTTTTGTTTTTTGTTTTTTTTTTTGTTTTTTTTTTTGTTTTTTTTTTTTGTTTCTTCTTTTACTTTGCCATCCACACCTACCTTGGATGGACCTCAGGCTTTTCTGGGGGCTGTCGACCTGGCCTTTTCAATCTGTATTCCTGTTTTTCAATCTCTTTTTCAATCTGCTTCCTTCTTCTCCCTGGGAAGTGTCTGACAGGTAGCACCAGCCCTGAGCTGAGCAGTGCAGGGAGGAGAGCCTGGGACAATCCTCCCACTGCTCTGTAACTCACACACAGCTCACTTCTGCCAAGGGTGGGGCCCATTGCAAGACTTTTTCGTGTTTCTAGGCCAGATATCATTTCCAGTCATTTCTGGAGTCGCCTATTTATTTTGTTATCCGCGACCCTTTAAAAGTCCTGGCTGTATTTTTTTTATTATTATTATTATTTTTGCATTTTCTTTTTTTAAAAATATGTGTAAGGCATGAGTAGAACGCATTAAAAAAAATAAAAATATCAGTCTGTGTTGTACCTCAACGACATGCCATCCAATACTTCTCATAGTAGTGTTTTATCGTGTGAAAACAGTCTGATACTAAACTCTTTTCCAGGGAAGATCATTTGTCTGTGTGTCTAATGACAGAGTAAATGAACACCCCGAGCAGTCAGTATCCTAAACCTACCCAGGGTATCCAGTGTGGCTTGGGTTTTGTAAAGAAATACAGTCCTAATGCTCCAGGGAAATATAATTTAACTTTCATCTCTCTTTTGAAACATCCTTCATTTTCTCCCTCCAAAATCCAAGTTAGAGTTCTCAAATCAGCCTAAATGACTTGAAAAATGACACTGCAGGCAGCAAAGCTGGTGATTACAGGTACTGTTTCCATTCCGAGCTGGACGTTGCAGATATTGTTTTCTGTTGCTTTTCTTGGAGCACAGGATGCTCTGACAGGAATGATACACAAAATTACATATTTGATTCAATGCCTAAAAGCCACCCTGGGATCCATAACCTTGCTTAAAGATTTAAGAAAGACCTTTAGTCCACTTCTGAGAAGGTTCTTAGCTTAGAAAACTTTATCTTTCAACTTTACTTCTTAGCAGCTGTTATGTTTTTTTGCAGTCGTTTGTTTGACAGGATCCAGTTATAGGTTCCGATGTCTGTTTAAAGAAACAGGGAGGTTGTTGGCTTTAAAATTCCCTTACTGCTTGTGTGTTCAACATTTTCCCAGGCTTTTCTACATAGTTTGCCAAGTAAAGGGACTGACCTTTTGTAGCAAACACTTTTTCATTTCTAAATGCTCACTTTGATTTTTGTCCCATTTTATGCTCATTCCAAACTGTTTACAACCCACTAAAAATGACTGTGAATTATATGTTTGTGTAATGGATTCCTTTTGTGGTCGGAGTGGAATGTTTACTTTGAACAATTAGTTATCTTTGGGCAGATTATAGTGACCTGAAAAAAAGAAGGGCTAAAATTATTATAGTACCTTAACTATTTCCTTTTGTTATCTTCTCTATGTGTCCAGTGTATTATTTACTGGGTTTCATTGCACTGAGACCCAGGGAACAAATCATGTTAAATAAGAGCAGTGACAAAACCCCCTCTGAGTGTGGGGCTCTTGGCTTGGGGGTTGATCTGGGGTAGCACCAGTGAGAATTCAGAGGGCACCATTAGGCACTTAAAATCTGGAAGTGCAATTTTAAGAAGGCATGGTTTTGAAAAAAAAATGAACTTCTTGCTCTTCAAAATTCAGATTTCTCACGGTCTCCAAGGTCTGACACCCCAAAGTGCCTAAAGCTGATACTGATTTTGGCTTTAATTTACTTAGTGTCCATAGCTGTGCTTGATTATGCACACGATCATTGCAGACATGCAGACACACAGTCTCATGATGCAGAATATTCAGGGTTTGAGGAAGAAAATGACTTTATGGGCAAAGATAAAGTAGCTTATGGGATGTAGTAAAGAAATACAGTCATCCCAATGGAGAGAAATAAAGATAAAAATGGCATTTTAAACTACCTCACCTCCCAAATGCCATGCTGCCCTGTGACAGAAGGTTGTGTCTCTTTCATCAGTTTTATCTGTTAATCTAAAAGCTAAAGTGCAGCTAAAAGCACTTTAAAACCTATTTATAAAAAAAAAAAAAAAAAGAAAGTGATATTTCATTACCTTCTAAATCATATATCGCTTAAAAGGTAGTCAGTATTCTGGTAGAATGTTTACACAGAGGAGAGTTCACTTATCTCAAGAAGTTAAGCAAAGAGGAAATGAGTTTTAAAAAATATAAAGTATTGTGAATATATTGCTAGGAAAAAAATGAGGTTTTAAAAGAGTCTAATGCTATCTCATTTTCTAATGGAACAAAATACTGCAGAAGAATTTTAAAAGAAAAAAATCTCAATCATCTCCTAAAGCTGAGGATTCCCATGCTGGGGTCATTGGCTTTGGTGTGGTGGAGTGAGTGGATTATAAACCAGTGAGGATGGCAGAAGACACAGAGCTTGTGCAGCCAAGGGATGGATTCACAGCCACTTAAAACCCCTAGAAGTTTACAGAATTGTTTAGGTGGGAAAAGCCCTCTAAGATCATCGAGTCCAACCATTCCCCCAGAACTGTCATGGCCACCACTGAACCATGTCCCTAAATGCCACATCTACACAGCTTTTAAATCACTCCAGGGATGGGGACTCCACCACCTACCTCCACCTCTGTATGTATTATAATGCTCATGATCAGTTTGAGTTCAACAGCATGTTCCTCAGGATTTATTTAGCTTAAGCAAAATTTTAAGTTTATTTGGTACTCAAAAATAGTTCATTCCCATCCCTGAGGACCTGAGGGAGGCAGTAGGAAAGTACAGGGTAGTTGTGCCAGGGTGTGCTCACCACCATCTTGGGCTCCCAGTAAATGCACACTTCCCAGCACAGTTAGACCAAACCCATCAGCCAGTGGCATAAAGGATTTGTTCTGGCAAGGCTTCCCTGAGGAGGGAAACCTCAGGAGACTGACCTATCCTGTCCCATTTTATATTTCTGTCTGAGTGCAGGATTATTCTCCAACAGCACTTGGCCCCTGAACAACCACTGAAATGTATTGTGTGTTTTTTTTCACTCTTGTATCTTTCTATCCTCAGAGCAAGAAATTCTTTATGAATAGCATTTTGTTTCCTACAAGTTCATTCACTGATTTTCAGTACTTATTCTCCTCTGGAAATGCATTTTCCAAGCTCTTGTTTGATTCTACCAGGCCTACACATGCTTCCTTGCTTACTCTGATATAATTTTACATTCTGTTTCCAGTGGCTTTAGAATTCAGTACCCTGAAAGTACAGAGATCATGTTGCTCCACCAACTGATCTTAGCCCCCAGTTCTGCTAATTTTGTACTGTTCATTCTTTCCCACTTTGGAATAATCTATTATGCTTGGATCCAGGCACGCACTACAAGCTAATACTTCCATGAAGAATGTGCAATTTGTACTGTTTAGCTTGTGATGAGATTCCTTTTATGATTCTATCTTGTTCCAAGGAGGCTTCTGCTCCCAACTTTTATATGCACTGAATGTAAAAGAAAAGAGAAAAAAAAAAAAAAAAAAAAAAAAAAAAAAAAAAAGGGGGGGGAACAAAACAAACTGATAGGAAAAAAAATTGCATGCACACAAAAATATCCAGCAGTTCAGAAGATAAAGCCTTTTTGCAGGGAATTCTAGTGTGCAGAAGAAATCTGTTTCTGAGGGCATTGAACTATGTTTACTTTAAAGTGGCCAACAAGCATAAACTCAAACGTACAGATGAATGCAATATAAAACAACAAAGTTCTGAGAAGAGCCCTTGCAAGTTTGTGATTTAAAATGTTTGGTGCTTTTATTTTTTTTTAATTCTTTTTTTTAATAAACTCTTCTCTTGAGTAGAAATTAAGAACGGTTGAATTTAGCGCAAACATATTGGCAAGATTTCCTCAGCCATTTCTGTCTTCAGGCTCAGGCAATCCCACTATAGCCACCTTTCTTAGAGTAAGAGCCAGTTAATAGTGTTGTGCAAGGTCCAAGTCAGAGTTGGCTCTGAAGGGTATTCACTCTGGGGCCTCTGTGTCTGCTAGAAAGCCACATTCTGAGTTAGAAAAAAATATCAAGAAGTGTCAACAGGAAACATCACGGAAGGGCATACAAGACAAATTAGAGAAAAGGAGACAACAGACAAAAAAAAAATTAAAAAATTGAATAAAAGCCTTGTAATGACAAGGCACAAAAGAGAATAAATATATAATTATTTAAAAATTTTAAAGAAGAGACTCTAAGTTGGTTAGAAGAGGAAAAAGTCGTAAACCTGGCAGTTGTTTTAACCAGTTGTTGTCTTTGTCATAGTTACCTGATACCTGGTTCATTGATTAATCCGTTCCAGAGGAATGTATCCATTTCTATGAAAAAACGGGGGGATTTGTATTTTAAGCCATGCCAGTAACAACAAGCAGACACTCAGTGTTCACCAGAGTAACATTTACAAGGCCTGGGCCAAATTCATGCCTTGTGTAATTTTATTGCTTTTACTGGAATTACACCAGAGATGAGTTTGGCCTTTTGCCTTTTTCTAGCATTGTATAATATATCTATTTGTGAACATGTAGAAGGAAACAGGGCATTTTGTCTTCCGAATTTTCCATAAAATCCTGTTCAATAGGCATAATAAATAAAACAAACCACTTAACCTACGAAATAAAAAAGAATCAAACAACGTTTTCTAGATATTAAAATAATGTTAATACACTTTGTAAATCAAGGAGTTGACACTTGCATGCACTGAAACAAAAAGTCCAGAGAAATTTAAAGCCAGCTGACTGTGTGTGTGTGTTACTAGCTCTGTGCCAAAGAGGGAATGAAGGTCCTGACTCACCCCCTGGTCAAAGGCAGATTCAGGGAAGTTCACACATGAGGGTATTCACCTCCCAGCCATGAAAAAGGTAAAAAGAGAGACACAAAACTCCTCTTTTTTCCCCCTGAATAAGCTGAGGCTGTGAGGCACCATGCCCTGGTACAGTACACATGCCATCACAGACAAGGAGTTGGCAGGGTTTCCACTGCAAACCCCATTTAGGCTTTGCAGTTCAGCCATTAATAGAACACTTTGGGCTAACACTTGACAAAATGAATCTTGGCCTAGAAGAGATGTTCACTCGCACACAAACACACACAAAAATAGAAGTTACGTCCATTAAGTTCCTTTAAAAGGAAAAGAGGTGTAATTTCAGATCCTTTCAATATCTCTCTGCTTAAATAGGAAGTTGTATTTTTTAAAATATTATGGAAACATAATTCCACAATGCAAACTAATCACTTTTCCTATGGGAAAAAAAGAAAGAAGCTACTACAACTACACTGTAATTTTTTCAAAAAAGTTTTACAGCAACAAAACACACTAAAAAATAAGTTTTCTATATGCCACACTGTGGGGTCAGTTTAAAAAAAAAAAATCTTTTTTTTTTTTTCTGCCTGCAATTCAAGAGAACAAATAACTGCAGTTGTATTTTATTACTTCAATTATTTGCTGTAGCAGCTTGTGTTACATCAATGTTTTAATCATATAATACCACAGTCTAATGGGATTGATTCCTACATGAGAGAAATTGTACCAACAGAGAACTTCAGGAGGAAGGCAGAGGGCAAAGGAAGAGAACAGATTAAAAAGGAGGCTTTATGTGAAGGCTTTCACTTCTTTAAGAGAAGATTTCTTTAGCTCATTTTGCTCCCCTGAAATTATAAAACTGATATTATTAGTAATCTAATAACAGAATTGTCCCTAAACTGGCTACTGCATGATAACCCCCAAGGAACTAACACGTTTTTCAAAGATCTCCAGTTGTCTGTTGGCTCAGCAGATTGTTCCATTATGATCAGGATCCACACAGATCATGGATGCAGTTTTATACCAAACCAACTTCTTTTGTCTTCGCTCAAACAATGGTTTGGGAGGAACGGCATAGATGTAAATGAGAGCAAAATGTGAGCATTTTGTTTCGTAACACAACAGACCTCTGGGATCCTCCAGCTCTCTCCTTGTGGTTCCTTCACTCACCTTTTGTGGTGTCAGAGACGACGCCTTTCAATTAACTGAAATTTTTGGGAAAAATATATGATTGCAATCAGAAACTGCTTTCTCATGCTTATTCTGCTTTGAAGTGGATAGAGGTTTTATTTCTTCCTATAATTCCTGCTTTATTAATACAAGCCTCTGTCCACCAAGGCAGATGGGGACTTGAGGGACCTGAATAGATCTATTCTGTTGTCAATAGTTGTGCCTTACAGTTAAGGAAATGGGTCAGAGTTTTGTTGTTTCAGGCCCTTAAGCTTTATCTATTTGGAAAAAAAAAAAAACAAACCAAAAAAAAAACAAAAAAAAACCCATAAATACCTAAATTTTTGTTCAAGACTTAAAAACAAAGGACAGGAACTTGTTTAATTGCTAAGACTATGGGCCATTAACAGGTGATACTGTGACTCCTAAAATCACCATGGACTCCTCCGAACCTCAGGTAAGGTGATATCTCTGAAATGTCTTCACTCAGAAGATAAGAAAGTCCCCAAAAGGCAGAAAGAGGTTGTTCCATGCCTCTTTTCTTCACCTCCCCAGGAAAAATTTCCCCCAATATTTCAAACCATATGCTTTGATTTGTCAGTCCTGAGCTGACATGGTGTTATGTGACATAACACACCAAAGTAGCTGCCACCAAATGCCTTCCCCGTGCCAGCAGTAACCACACAATGCTGTTGGAGGTACCACAGCTTTTTGTTCACTTAGAAATGAAATAATTTTGATGAGTGTATGGTATCAGTTAGCAAGTGTTGAGTTCCTCATGGTGATACTGCTCATGTTGACATAAATGGAAAACGGATCAGCTCAGAAACCTTTAATAAGAAAAGTTCCTTCGTGCGCTTGTAGTGATGCCCTGTGGAGCCACGAAAACTAAAAATCTGTCAGCATACTTGGTAGAAACTTTGTTTCATGGTTCTCTAACTCATATGATTGAGATTAAAGTGAACAAAATCTTGGCACATAGCTTGGCAGGCGAGAAGCATTCCTGTGTTTGTGTGTGTGAGACAGAGGGACAAAGAGAGGGGGAAATTTAGCAGCCACTCATTCGGTGTTAAATTATCAGGTGCTACATATTTTTAATAAACCTTAGTAGAAAGATAAGATACATCCTCTACTATTGAAAACTACTTTCACTTAGACTATAAACTTGACTTTGAACCAGCTGAGCATCTCCTCTAACCACTGAAAACAAAACCATTCAAATTCTCCAGCCCAAACAAATTGCAAGCCAGACTTGGATCCAAACAAAGAGGTGGAAGGTTCTGGAAGGGTGTTATTTATGCAGGCAGGTTTTCCTACTTTGATACTAAACCAGAGCAGCTACAAAACACTTAATTTAATGCCCTGATCTGTGACCTGCAGGACTGTCCTCACAGCAGTGGCTGCAAAGACACAACAGTTTTTGATACTTTTCAAACTCTCATGATGTGGATGCCTGAAAAGTCTCTGAATTTGCACACTATAAAGGGTTCACAATGGTGTCTTTTATTATCTCTGTTTCAGTTGCATTCTTGTGTTCTGATATGCCCTACATTAAAAACACAAAGGCCACAGCTTACAGCAAGAGGTTTCTGTTAGAAACCCTGCAACTGCCTTGGATGTCTGTAGAGTAAATGTCATTAATAATTACTGGAATTTTCACCAAAGAAGGAAATTAGATATGGAAAGCACTTGATGCCAACTTCATCTTTCCAAGCCTTCAGAAATACCAGAGGGCCTATGTGAACCCTAGTAAAAGGGATGAGATTGGATTTCTACCTTCCTTGCATCATTCCATGCCACAGTCAGCTTTAAGACACAAAGACAATGATTCAAATCAAATTCCTTCCTGTAGCTTTAAATTACATGAAAATATCAAATGATATTCATATTTTTGCATTTACTTCACCCAAAATTCAGCTAACAGATATCCAGTGCATTTTATTGCCAGCAACTAGGATTGTTTTCTTATCAGAAGTCAGTATTTTTATGTATTTCTTGCATGTCTCAGCTATGTTTTAGTTATATAATTTGTATTTCTTTGCGGTTTGTTTTTTTTTTTATTTGCATATTTCAAAGCAGAAAGCAATTTGTTCCTTTTCAGACAATAGTTAAAAATCCTTTTTTGAGGAGTCCCTGAGCAATTAATTTCAACTTTTGTGCTATTTTGGTGTAGTCTATCCTGGAATACGTGTCAAACCATGGCACGGAAACTAAGAAGCTGCTTCTGCCAAAGTAATGAGGGATGCACCAGTCTCTTAAGTTTTGGTACTTATCACTCCTTGTAATCCAATTCAGGAGTTTTATGGTTTCTGCAGATACCTTGACTACATCTTTTGCTGAGTGTTGCTTTGCTGATCAGATTTTTCCCAAGTTAAATGGAGGGGGGAAAAAAAAGTTTTAAAGTTTTTAACCTGTTTGGGGACAGAAAACACAGTGGAAATGTCAGGGAAAATAATCTATATATATAGTTTCAGAGTCTTGCAGCTAAAATGGCAAACTAAAGTGGAAAAACATGTAAGAACAATAGGTTTGTGTCATATTAAAATTGATGTCTCTGTTGTTTCCCGTAGTTGTGCTTAATGTCACTGTTTCATAACACTAAATATGAATTTCGCAAAACCAAGAAAATTTTGCTCACTTCTTAGACTAGAGATTTATCACACTAAGAAAGGTGGTAGGGCATTCAGTGGAATCCCATGGTTTTCAATATTATTCTGTCTTTAAATGTGAGCAAAGTACACTGAGAAAGACTCTGTTAAAGTAGAAGTTATCTCCGTGTGCACATGCACACACACCTTTGTGTTATCACTTTTATATGTTGGGCAGATCTGCAATGCTAAGAATTCAGTGAGTTGGCATTGGATAGCTGTGTGAATGCTTATCTTCCAAGAGAGCCTCTGGGTTTTCCTGCAACACCCAAAGGTGTCTGATAGTGTGCCTTAGACTAAAGAATCTACTTTTTAAATGCTTACTTCCTCTTAAAGATAAAAAGCAAACACAAAGATAGATGCCTACAATACAATGTGAGTAACAAGGACCACTACCAACTGCACATTAGAGCCCCAGCTCAGATTTTAGAGCAGGGTTCTGCACATACCTGTTAGAAACTCAGAACCTCTGTGTTTCCTGTCCCCAGACAGGTCTGGTTTCTAGTTGCAGGACACAGACCCAGCTTTCTGCGCTATGCAATAAAACAAGTGCTGCTATCAAGTGCCCCACTGATATTTCTTTAGCTGCTGTTGAGCTGCAACAGTTAAACTCTGCCTTGGCATCCCTCCCCAGTGATGCTCAGGAGCTGGAGGATATGTCCATGGAAAGTTGAATAGGACCTGATCCTGGAGATAACAGAGATAACCTTGAGACATCTAAGGCTGGACAGAGCACAGTGTCAGGTTATCAAGTAATGGATCTGTTATAAATAGTGTTTGGCCTATCTGGACTCCTCAGCTATCTCTAAAACCAAAAAATTTTGAAAGAAGCAGTTCTGTGACTTTCAATTTGCTTCCTAAATATCCCTATTCCACCTTAAACTTCCTATCCCAGTCGTTACCACAAAAACAAAAAAAAAAAAAACAAAAAAAAAAATTGAATGAAAAATCTCTTTGCCAAGCAAAGGTGCTGCAGACTATAAAATGCAATCTTTACCCATTTTGGTTGAAGGTTTTGTTTGCCCATACATACACTTCCAACTGTTCAAAGTCCAACAAGAAGCAGCACTAGTCAGGATGGGGAGGTGACATTGCTGAGATCTAATTTAATCTCTCACTATTGTGAAAGAGGGGAAAAGATTTGTCCCTACTGTGCACTAAATTCTGTCTAAAATCAGCAAGGGATGTTTGGAGAATTGTAGCTGTCCCTTAGCTTTAACCACAGTTCCTACTGCTGGTGTCAGTGGACCTGACTGGAAGTTCTGCACACTCCAAAGAGGCCATTGGACCCCCTCAAAGTGCAGTTTCCTTTAGTGCTCTGCTGTTGCTCAAAAAAAACAAGCACAATGTCGGTGATGATGGATCCCCAAATGAAGCACAGTTCAACTAAAGTGGGAGGATTTAGCAAAATGCATAAATTTCTTGTCTGCTACTGTCTGTAAGAGGCAGATCTTTACAGTGAGCCGAAGTCACAGCTGGCTTTTTCTGGAATGGTTTATGCTCTTGACCCTCCTCGGCTGTATAGCCAATAGGGAGTTGTCAGGCTACATGTGTTTTTAAACTTCTTTCAGCTAAATCAGAAATCCAAAAGCAAAATACAGCTCTCAGCAGTATCATGTGGAGTTGTGACACTCCCTGGAGGGCTGGGGTACATAAACCAATGAATGGATTACAATGAGGCATAAATGTAGTATTTTCATCCATGACAGATATAATCTCGAGCCTGTATTTTTCATGTTACTTAACTCTTTCAGAACATAATGTGTGACAGAAAATGTCTTATAATGCACATTGCAGTAAATATCAGTCAAGTATGCTTTATTGCTGAGCTCTACATGTTTCCAGAAGTTAACAGGCACAGCTGGGATATAAGAAATGGCAATGTTGTATATATTTCTTGAACATACAAAATACCTTGGCTCTCTTCTCCCCCACCCTCCACATTACATCCCCAGCTGTTCTGATCATGTCACACGGTGGATGAGTTTTTCCATCGTCAGCTTCTCCTAAAATGATAACCTTTATTCAGGCTTTCATCCTTCCCAAAATAAACAGCATTATCCATATTATCATCACATTCAAGTTAGACTATCAGACTGTGGCACAGAATAATAGAAATGGAAGGTGGTAAACTACCTGTTGGTAGCTGTACCTAGCAGAAAATTCTCAATTCAGGTAACATTTGTTGATTTTAATAGAAAATCATAGAATTATTTACTTTGGAAAGGACCTTAAAACTCATCTCATTCCACCCTTGCCATGGGCAGGAGCACCTTCCACTATCCCATTGCTCCAAGCCACGTCCAACTTGTCCTTGGACATTTCCAGGGACGGGGCATCCACAGCTGCTCTGAGCAACCCATTCCAGTGCCTCACCACCCTTGATCACTCTTGGTTAGCATGAAAAAAATTGTACTTGATAAAGCAGCAAAAAGCCAAAGAAATGTTATTTTATTTCAGATGAATTAAGGATTGGTCAGAGTGGACCTCCTAACCTGTACGTGAGAAGCAGTAACTGCAGCAAATGAAAGGGAATTGGAGTGGTGAAGGAGATATTACAAGAGAAAACAAACACGTAAACAAAACAGTAATAGGCATTCCCAAAATTAAATACTAATGTGTTACAGAGAGAGAACAGCTACTTCCAAACGTTTAGCAATTTCAAATATTATACTGTGTTGCATGAAGACAATGTTATTTCCTTTTAAACTGCCATTCCATTTAAACCAGCAAGCTGATGTGTGTACTTGAGGTCTGTATTTGGTAGGCATTTTTTCCCCTTTAGCATAAACCTTGTTGATTTAAAAAGTGAACAAAGATGAATCAGGTGGTAAATGTATTCATGTAATCATTTTCATTAATAAGCTGTTATAAATAATAGAGGGAAGGTTTTAAGTGTATAATTCTCTGTCGCACAATTGAGATTTTTCCACATCTTCAGCAGTAAGTTAATTAGAATCACCTGCATTTTCTTGGGCGGACACCAAATGGATTGCAAACAAAAACAGATTAAAATAGCTGTAGCTCATGGCATACAGATGACAAGATGCACAAAGAGGACAATCAGGCAATGAAAACCTCCTCTTTTTCAAACATTTTTTAAAGGAAATTCAGCTCTTGTGAGTCGCTGTAAAAAGACGTTTGTAAGTGTTTCGCTGAAAGACTAGAATGGCTTTGTTTCTGATCCCATGATGAGTGAAAGAAATGTTTAAGAAAGATCACTTTACAGAGAGATTCAGACTGAAATGTGATGACTGTGATTCAAGCCAAGCCAAAAATTACAGCTCAGAATTAAAGGGGATGGACGTGGCTTGGGAATCCATTTTCCCACATTCCTGAATCTCAATCATCCCAGCCAATGTTTAAAAGAAAATACAGTGGAAAGCAATGAGGTCACTTTGTTTAGCTGCAAGAAGTGGGACTAGCAGAATGGCAAAAGTATATATTGGGGGTAAGGGCAAAATTACAGTGAGCATGCTGCGTGTTCGACGGCTTCATTCAAAACAAATAGTCTCAAAGCTTAGTTTAGTTTCTTGTTACAGGCAGCCTCCTGAGGAAGTCTTGTTGTTCCTGGGGCTTTTAAACCATAAACTTCTTGAATGTCAAAGCACAGCACAATAGAGAAGACGACAGAGGCAGAGCAAGCTTGATTTGGGCATTAAACAGCAGCCCCGTGTAGCAGTGAACTGTGTGCTCATTTAAATTACACTTGCTTTGTACTCTTGCTGCCCTTATTTATTTGTGTATAAATATCTAAGTGGAAATTCTACCATCGAGTGATATGAAACAGAACGAAGTATATCCTCCATCATATTCACTTGTTACTCATTCTCAGTATGTAATGCTCATATTCAGTGTTTTAATTGCTTCCATTAAACAGTTTCTATAGGGTCTTGAAAACAATAAGATCTTAGTCAAGCTTTTCTCCTTTCATTGCATCTTGGAGTTATTACTGCAAGAAAAAATGAGATTCTCTTTTTATGTAGGAATGCCCCTCATCTTCTTGATATTATTGCAGTCAAACATAGAATTATTTCTTTTCAGCTAATTTCCTAAAGAGATTCACCAAACCTCATGTCAGACACCTCCAATAGAGCTGTTTCATAGCCTTTTAAGAACTACTACAATATTCCCTCTCCTTTCTTTCCCCCACTATCTCTGCCTTTACTAAATTCTAAAGCAGTGTTGGATTTCTACTGATCATAGAAAAAAGAAAATTTTTTTGATGCTACCTTGAATTCAGGCTTGCTGTCACAGGTCCTGCAGCTAGGCAGTGCTGGAAGGAAGTCCAGTACCTTTAAATCACATAAAATGTACAGATGGAGAGGGCATTTCTCTGTCCTCTCTTTAATAGGAAGGAACAAAGCTTTTATTTTCTATTTCATGTTTTTTGCTTCACTATCAAGTGCAGTGCTTTACTACGGATTCTATTTGTAGCCCATGCAGAGGTTCAATCTCGTCCCTGCTTCTTTGACACTCCTTTATAATCCAAGGCATTACATTAGTCCTGTTTGTCGCAGCACTGAGCTCAGAGATCAGCTCTTTATTTAAAGTAAACTTCAAGTCATTTGTAGCCTAAATCCAGAGTGTTGGGTGTACCTTGTGTTTCTCCATACTAAACCTGATTTTGCCAGAATGTGGCTGTTTGAGGTAGTAGTTGAGATCTTCTGTAACTTTACCTGTCCTTGACATTATTTAATTTCTCCCTGACCTTTGTGTCATCTGCTTATTTTGCCAAGGGAATTTTTTTCTCTCATTGTCCCATCTCTGATAGAGGTATTAGATGGCATTGGATGAGAGCCCTGCTCTCGAGAGCTATGCCAGTTCTAACCTTGCTAACTGATATCTCCCATTAACTACCACATTTTGAGGTCTGTCACCGAGCCAGATTTTAATCCATGTAATATATGCCCTGTTAATTCTATAGAATGCAAGTGCTTTGATCAAAATGTCATGTGGTACAAAGTCAAAGGTGGCACGGAAAGCCAAACACACTATTTCAACAGCATTGCCTTCACCAAACAGACCTGTCAAATATTCTATTCCATCAAAAAATGCAACAAGTTTGCTAGACAAAGCTCTGATTTCCATGAAACCATACTGATTGGGATTAATGATATTTTGTTATGAATTATTTGTTCATAGTGCCCAGAATTAATTATTTAAACAGACTGTCTGTGACTGAGGTCAGTCTAGCCAGTCTCCAAGAGCATCACTCTTACTGCTTTTACAATACCAGAATAACTCTTCAGCCTTAGTCATTTCCAAATATTTCTCTGTACTTTATTTCCACATGTGAGGCACCAATGGAAATGGATGGTTTTTACAACAGTGGTTATCTTTTTGTCCTTCGGATTGACTTCCAGTATCATCCAATCTTTGATCTCCCAGGCCTGTTTAACCTCTGTCTGGTACAAGTATCTAACATGACATTTTTATGGCACCCATTTCCATGGTAGCCAGGTACTCTCTCTGGACAGGGGATGGACCTGTTTCCCTATTAAATGATATGTTGCTGGGATGTTTTAAGCCTCAAAAGTGTGATAATCTGCTGGGAGGAGAACAAGAAGGGGGTAATTCTGGTGATCAAAACAGCAGCTTGGTCCCATCAGAGCAGAGCCAACCCCAGTGCCAAACCCTGCACTGCTCCAGGAGCTTTGGGCATATACAGCCCCACCCTCTGCCACACCAAGAAGCAGGACAGGGATGTCAGCAACATTTTCTGGGGTGTAGCCCATGCTTGCTTCATGGTATTCATCATTTTCACCTCTGATTTCCATGGCTTCAGACAAAAAATGTTATTTTTGCTCAAACATTCACCTGAAACTCTGGGTTCGTTTTGTCACCCTATGCAGATACATTATTTTAAAGTCAAATTTTAGTGTGTTAGGTTCATTCTTTGCTAGCCTTCATGATTTTCCTTCTGCTGGAATACATATATTGGTCCTTTTGTGAAATTTCATTTCTGTTGCGCATTTTTTTTTTTTGTTTTTCTCATCACATTATTTTGACATGGATGTATTTGCTGCATTCACTCATTTCTGCTTCTTTAA
The DNA here is from genome assembly GCF_024509145.1 of Vidua macroura. NCBI lineage: Eukaryota > Metazoa > Chordata > Aves > Passeriformes > Viduidae > Vidua > Vidua macroura. Next base: position 36,818,274 of record NC_071577.1, read on the forward strand.
ATGATTTCTTGCCTCACTTTTGTGCCCTTGGTAAACTTTAAAAAAATTGTTTATAAATCAGATATTTATGGTAAGATGCATATGAAAACATGAGGAAAGAATTATAGTTTTAGGGAGAACATATCCTGATAATGACCTCTTAAATATTTGTAAAGATGGCCCTGGGCATCTGAGCCCACAAAATAGTTTATAATACAACAGCTTGATTGCATAATGATACTTTAGTTTTAAAACGTATGATCTTTCTGTTTATGGGAAGGCATAATAGGCTCCTTTGAAATACAATAGTTTTGCCCTGAACATAACTGATTTTAAATGAAAGGACTAACTAAAGAATGCCTTTCTTCAAGTTTGTACTTCACTTTGTTGTTGAATCCAGCACGATGGTTTCTTTTACAAAACAGGCCTGGGGACCACACCTATTTCAGGATACATTAATTGTGAAAGTTCCCTGGGTTTTTATGCAAGAAGTTACCTAGTGCTGCTTTAAATTCTAAATCTTGTTAAAAACCAGAGAAATTTCTGTGTACCACCACCCCTTTCTCCCTGCACATAGAAAATTTCTTTTTATATTCAGTTTGAAGATAATTATCAAATAGAAATTAAGATTAGACAGTATCCAGTGTGATTTGGGAGAGGGATGTTTTTTCTATGCAACAGAACAGAGTGAGTGAGAACATTTAACTGCAGACAGTTCATAAATCATCTGGACTACCTCAATCAATACTCAAATCTAGTATTTTAAAATATTTTTTTTATAAATATATCACCTGAACTCTGATTTTCTTCTGTCAATATTTTGCTGAAGCACCTGGTTCCAGCTCAAACTGGTCCTAGATCTGACACTGGCCTGCATTCATTGTTACTTCTGTTTTGGATAGGAGTGCAAGAAATATTTTAAATAAATATATTATTTAATTAAATAAATTAAATAATATATCTTTTAACATCTGTGCAGTGCAGAGTGACTAAAACTTTCATTATTGCTTATGAATCTCAGCCAAGCCTGAGTCCAGTTGCCTTTTAACTTTCTCATCAGGAGCACCTGTGTATTTTTTTTAAACTAAAATAGTTAAAATTTGCTATAGTTTGGCAGCTGAACTGATGAGTTCTTGAGTAAGTTCTTGTTTTCCTACATTTCTTATACCATTACAGAATTTAGTGTGGAAATCATTATTGTGCTTTTGGCTATAATTACTAATTGCAGGTCCATCCTGTTCTCAGGTTCCTCATTAAAACAAACAGAAACAGAGTTGGAGACAGGAATATAAAGCAAATAAAATACTTGTTCTCCTTTAGGGCAAAATCCAGTGATTTTTTTTTTCCCCGATAAACCCCACTACAAAACACAAGAAGGTCATCCTATAGTGAACTAAAGCTGACTTTATTATAACAAATATTTTTTCCTGAAAGTCTCTTTGCCACTATACTTAAACTCCAGCACCAGATAGGAAACTGGGCAAGGTTTTTGTTTCATCTTGTTCCCTAAGTATTTATAGCCTGCCATGAAGAAACACTTACAGCAGTGCAGTGATGTTTTTATTCTTGACAGAGGTACCCTTAAAAGTGAATTTGCTTTGAAAATTGTTCATAGAATCAGGATATAAGAACTATTAAATATACTTCTCTCTCTCTTTCCCTGCCTTTCTCCTTTGTGCCTAATTGGATTTCCAAAATAAGTTGTTAACAATCTAGCTAAGATAATGTGGTCATGAAAGGGATGTCCAAATCCACCAATTTGCATTGGTTTGGTTTGGCGTAACTTTCAAAGTTCTTGGAGCAGAAAGCTGATGGCACGTGAATGTTATAATCAGCTTGATTTTTTTTTTCTAGTTTTTTTTTTCCTCTGCCATATTGTATAGTGCCCAAATAAAATGCTAATCAAACTTCATTTCTGGACCAAAATTAATTTATTAACAATAATAATGCTGTTGTGTACTCCAAACCATGTTGCAAGATGTAATAGCCACCAATTTACAACACAGCTTGTTAATTTTCACTTGATCTGGGTGATTTATGCAGGTTCCAAATTGATGCTCTTAATGTGAGACTATTTCACCCAAAGTGACATGGATTGTTTTCACTTCCATATAACCAATGAGGTTAAGAACTGAATTGAGTTAGATCCAAACAAAAGTTAACATTCTGTCTGGTGGCTTGCCTGTTTGTTAGTTTGATTTATTTTTCCTTTTTAATTTCTGGTTTAGACTTCAACTTACATGATGCAATTCTCAATCCTCTACCACAAGAGTCCCACAGTCCTATGCTGGGAATTAATTTTTCGCTCTCTGCTTAGTAAAACAGAATTAAACTCTTCAGATTTAGGTTAGAATTGCATTACTTAAACATTTCAGTAATTTCCATTTGCTCATATGTTATATATCCAGCAGATGGATAATTTCCAAGATTTCTTGATTACTAAATCCTTTTTGATTTCTCTTAAATAAACTTTTTCTTCATCCCTCTGTAACCAAAGGGGAGATCTCCCTGAAATGAAACATCACTCTCAGTATGATGTTACACGACACCCACAGGTGCAGGGTAGAAAACTATCTAATAAAACACACAGAGAAGCACAGAATTATTATTAATAATCAGAGAAGAAATAATTATTAATTTTTAAAATAAGTTTTTTAATGCAAACCAAATCGGGATGTTCCTGGCAGCATAGACTCAAAATTTTGTAAAGAGACAAAACAAGCATGCAAACACACAAAAGTTTTTATTTGGTGTTAGTCTGCATCAAAAGGAAAAGTAAGTTTTTTCAAATATTTCTAGATCAGTGAGAAATGCCTACAAGCACTTGAGTCCACTGGTCATGGCACTCGTGTGCCAAGGCGTGGTGCGAGTGTCAATAAAGACTTGAAATTCAGCTTCTTCTTCTTCAGATCTTATCACAGCTGGGCTTCTAAGCTTTTACACTTGTTTTTACTCTTACCTATACTTTCAGATTTCCTTTTCCCCCCCACCTCAAATTGGAAAACTATTCCCCTAGATACATTGTCAGGGAGTGTCTCCTGAAAATTTTTGGGTTTGACAAATTAGCATTTTCCAGAAGAAAAGCTTTCTCTGAAACTGCTTGCCAAAACCTAATTAAAACTTGTGTTCCAAGGGATAAGTAGCCTTTAAAAAAACTGGTTTGTGAAGTTTCTCTTGGCTTCTTTTGTACTTGCAAGTTTTAGATCTGAAATGACAATGTATGTTTTAATGGGTTTGATTTTTAAGCACACAGGTTGGGTCGGGGTTGCACCACAGTGAATTCTCCTGGAAAAGGAGAGCAGTTCCCATGCGCTTTGAAATCCTTCAGCTATGCAACAGGGGCTGGAAGTGCTATTTTAAACACTCATATCAACAGAGCTTGCTGCAGGAGATAATATGTCACAAAAAGGAGTATGACATCTAGTTTCACCTAGAAGATAAACCTTGAGTAGATATGCAGGGAGAAACAAGACTGTCGGGTTGTCCTTGAAAAGAATGGCCTATATCAATGAAGAAATGTACTCCAGGGCATATGCTACTTGGGATATTTAATTTCATCCTCAATCCTGTCTGAGCCACTAGGAAGGATATAGTAGAGAAATGGTAGTTGCGTGGAGTCTCACACACGTCGTGATTTCGGGGTGGGCACCTCGGTAATTTATTTTCAGAAAGGTCACAGCCTCAGAAATTCATGTCTGAAAGCCCAGAGCCCAGACAGAGAAGTTTCCCTGGCACTATTGATGCAAACATCCCGCATTCAAGCAGGGCTGGTACGGCACCGTGCCTGTCCCAAACAGCCCTTCCCGATGAGCACCAGCACCAATTACCCCTCGCTTTCCTGCCACACTCAAAGCCCCTTGCAGAGCCGTATTCTGCTGACAGAATTACAAGATAATTATAGCTAGGTGTTTTGTATTCACTTAAGTTAATCTCCCACTTTTATTTTTCATTGCTGCTTTAATCAGTGAGGAGGCACTTCAGTTGTTGTCAGGTGGATTATTTTTCAGTCGCTCGCTGCACTGCTCTTCCTCATACTTGCGAGGGTGCTTCTGCCTTCCTGACAGACGTACAAAGAAAAATACTTCTATGATCTAAAATGAAATATGTGTTTCTTTTTCAGGTCTAGATGTTGATGGAATATACAGAGTTAGCGGCAATCTGGCAACAATACAGAAGTTACGATTTGTTGTCAATCAGGGTAAGTGATTCCTCCACCCTGGTAATGTTTTGTTTAGTACTTAACTGTCTCAGATGACAGTATTTCAGAATCTGCTATACATTAGTGGCATAGAATGATGAGCCCTGTTTTGGAAAAGAGAGGAAAGGGAAGGTAGAAAGATATTGCACAAAAGGAAATGTCAGCTAGGAGAGAGGAAAAAGAGCAGAGTAAGCAGAGGAAAATAGTAGTTAAACTTGAGATGAGAAACAAACAACAAACAAATCTAAAAATATGGGAGGAAATGGAGATGTGAAATAAGGTGGCAAAAAGCAAAGCATATGTAGAAACCAAGGAATCAAAGTGAGGGGGAAAGAAAAAGATTAAAAGGAAAAATAGCAGATTGTTTGGATGTTGAAAGTTAAACAAAACCAAAAGTAGAGCAGGGATCCAAAGGAAACCAGTGAAAGAGAAAAAGGTGCTGAAAAGAACTTAAAAGGAAACACTAAAAGTGGAGTATTGGCTCTGCCAAAGTCAGTGGAAGATTTACCACTGATTTTGAAAACACAAAGGTTTGACCCCAGAAAATGAAAGAGGAAAGATGAATATTTTGGGGACCTGCTAACCAGAATTAGAACCATCCTGTATGTATTCACTGAACATATTTCCACAGATTCTGTGTATAATAAACATGTTTCCATAAATACAACAGCACGCTTTTCACTGATGTGGCCTAAAGAAATCTAACATTGATCAGCAGATCCTGTAACAGGCGTGGAAGCTGATATTGAGAACTAATAAGGATACAAATACATTTATCTCCAAATGGTTTGCTACTCTTACCAAAGACTAACTCTCCCCACATTTAAATGCTTAGCAAATATCATCAATGATAGTGAACCTCATGATATAAAAATAAGAAAATAAAATCAAGTTTCTCAGAAATTAGGAAAAATACCAAATCTTAAATTGCATTAAAGACCTTATACACTTTTGAATGAATCAAATATAAATGTGAAGCTGCTGCAACATTTTGTCCTACTTTTTATGATCTTTTTATGTTACCTGGAGACTTTTACCAGAACTGCTAAATATTGTGTATTCTGTGTGAGGGTGATAGCTGTTGGAGAACAACTCCCTCAATTAGCTTGATACTATACATAAACTAAGACTTTTGACTCAGATATTCTCATGAAATTGAGAGATAGGAGAGATGTAAAAATAGTCCCACCTTCAAGCCTCCATTTACATCTCTAGGGAAAGTTTCAGGGGATCAGTAGGTGTTTGCCACCTCCTCAGCTGCTCCAGATTAGTCTCATCTTCAGCTGAAACTGAAGGGTGAACTCTGGTTTATGAGGAATCAGTATTTATGCCAGCAAATTCAGCAAGACTGAATAAATCATCATTTACCAATCAGCCTCACGGTTTTGATTCATTACTTAGGTTCTCTTAAATTTATAGTTGTTGGGTATTTGTGTGTCAATAATGAAGCCTGCCTTGGCTTTCAGATGACTGTGAGCTGTATTTTGTTTGGAGACACACAGGCAAAAAATGGGATTTTCTATCCTTCTACACTGCCTGAGCTCTTTGCTCAGGAAAAAACTGTGCCATAAAAATAATGGTCCTGTCTATCATGTCTCGTGGCATCCAAAGGTTAACATACTTGAGGTTAACATTACTGCTCAAGTTTTCACCTAAAACAGATGGGCTGATACTGTAAAGCTAGACAGAAGTCTAAGCTGGCTTTTTGTAGCAGAGAGGGACCAGACACCTTTTCCTTCTGGTTTATACTACTGTGAAAAATTAAAATATAATGGTGGAGTTAATAGTACATTAAAGCCACTCTTGCACTGGTTACTTAAGGCATGTGGAAAAAAAATCTGCCTACTGAGTGACCAAAGGAAATTCAAAGAAAACTAATGCCCCTGGAGAGCTATGCCATCATCTTATCAGTTATGATAATCACTGTTTCTTATGTGAGTCTTTATTGATGAAACGAGGGCATTCATGTGTTTTATGTCACGATGGAGTGGATTTTTGAAGGGCAGTGGTAATATCTATCCAAATCCCCTTTACATATCCTTTAAAATCCTGTCTATAAAAAAATTTCTGGTCTGTACTTAGGTTTTTCCTCAGGTAAATGCATGCAGAAATGCTGATTTACGTAAATCCTAATGCCACCTACAGTCCCCAGGGGCGACCCCAACGCCACATGAGGGAAGTGGAAGACCTGGGCACTGTAGCTCCCAAAGAATAATCCAGAAATTTTTAATTATAACATTCAAGAGGGAGCAGAGACACAAAGGATAGCCAGACACTGTTTCAATAGTTTAAATAACATCCTTTTTCTGTGCTAAGTAGGAACCTGCAGGCAGGAAAGAGCCCACTGAGCCACGGGTACCTAGAAAATGCTGCAGGGAGATGGGGAAAATAGGATTTATTTGTGGTGTGTTTGGGAGAGCATTCTCCTTCCAATGTGCCCCAGAGCCTGGAGTTCCCTGTGAATTAGGTGCTGAGGTCAGCAGCACTTTCAGATGGCTTCATGAAGGGAAAAAAAGTTACCAGGAAAACTACTGTGTGCTCCCAACCTTCTTTTTTCCCATTCTCTTGAAGCTCTGCAGTGGGATAATGGTTAATAACTCACTGTCCACACATCCCCATCCCTCAGTAATTATTGTGACCTCCTCGGGTCGATCCCTGTACCTTCATTTTTCAGTAGTTAACAGTGGGAAAGGAGTATTTATACATATGATTTTACCATAGCGACTTTTTTTCCCCTTACTTTTAGTTAAAGTTTAATTTAATTATAAATGCAAACAAATGTTCTGACAAAGCCTATTTGCATTGCAGAGATTGACTGCAATCAGTTCTTTTACAGGCCAAATACTCATTGGGCTCTTTATTCCTGCTTACTTTGCCATTGTGTTACACCTACATTTAGAGGATATAAATAATATTTATCACACTGAAGATCATACAAGGCACTCTAGGCTGGCTGCCATATCAAAGTATTTTTTATTAGAATAATCATTAATTAGAATATAGCAAAGCTTTATTTGGCTCCTTTTCCTATACTGTTAATGTCATCTGCAGCATCAAAAATTAAATGAGAGAACTGGTGAATATGAAAGGAAAAGAAACTAACAGTTGACAGCTTTATCATTAAAAAAGAAATAGGAATGGCAAAAATATAAAAAGACTTTTGAAATTCTGAATTTTGGGGGATGAAAAGGGCTTTCCAATTAAAAAAAAAACCCCAAACCTGGTATCTTTTTAAATTCTCTGAATATACTTTGTGTTTTGCTCTCATATCTTGAGGTAGGCAGCTCCTGAAGAGGGTTTTGGCCTTGCCAACAGCAGCAGAACAAACTACCTTATTTACTTTATCCCTCTCACAGAGTTTTGTTTTTCCTATAAAAGTCTATTGATATCACACCTTTTTTGCTTCTGTGCAACAGGATTATCTTTTATCTATGATTTATTTTCCCATTAAGAGCTGAAAAGATCAGTTGATCAAAAGTGGTCTGGGCTATAACATCTCTCAGCACTTTCAAAACTCTAAGTCATCATTTTTCAAATCACTGAATCAAGGCAGGAGAAGCTGCTTTTGCCAAACTGACATCAGGAAATTCGTACTTTTCTTAGTCTATAAGCACTGAAAAATTTGGGGTTTAGAAACGAAGTCACCGGGCAGTCAATATTTTAGGCTGAGCCCCTACAGTAAAGGCATCTATATCAGCTGGAGACATTAAACAGAAATACCTATTCCTCTTATGATTTCCATATTATTGGTCAAGTCTAAAAATTGAAATGTTAAAAAAACCAAACAAAACCAACAAAACAAAAACAAACAAAACCAAAAAACGAGAATGAATGATAAAATGATAACCAGAAACAGACAAGGTACTTGGAGGCTGCTGATTTTACACAAGGTCTAGTAAGCTGAATACTTTACATGTATTTATAAGGATATTCTTTTAGTTCACACCTGTAGGAAAAGGGATAAAATAACGTTTATGGGTCTGCTAAGCCATGTAAGGTGTGCTGGCAGTTCCAGGGTATGAGGTACTAGTGAAAAGATCCCTTGTTCTGGCCCAAAGCCCCGGGGAGGGTCTGGCATGGGTCCAGGTGGGGCTGCCCAGAGTCACTAAGGCACCACTACATGGACCTGAGGACAGGGGGGAGGTGCTTTTCAGCAGCAAAACACTACAGGGATGGGGCAAAAAGTGCCTGAAAAAGGAAAACAAGACCACGGGAAGACTTTTCATCCATTAGAATTTGTAAGTAAAAGTGAGTTTTTCTTAGCTTTTGTTGAAGCCATTGTGCTGATTAGAGAACCCCAGAAGGGTTTGGCTTGGAAGAGACCTTAGAGTTCATCTCTTTCCAACACTCAGCCACAGGGAGGGACTCCTTTCACCAGGCCAGGTTGCTCCAAACCCCATCTGGCCCTATGCACAGGGTGTGTGACACACATTTATAAGGACTTTTTTTAATGTTTTATGAATGTGAGGACATTTTTTGTACTAAGCCAGGTTCCTTGTCCTGCTTCCACACACCTCTCCCATCAATCTTCAGTTAACTCCATGCTGAAGACCTGGGACACCTGGGTGAGGAACTGGAACATTCCTTCTTTATGCCTCCTGTGCTAATCTGCTCAGTGGCTGGAAAGGCATTCACTTTCTATGGCTGTCAATCAAGCAAATTCCAATGAGTACTAAATTAAACTGAAAAAAAAAAATTAAACTGAAAAAAAAATAGAGATATAAAGAGTTGATATCACACTGCTGAAACACTAGGATTGTATCCCAATACATACATGTTCAGGGAAACTAACCATGGAAATACAGATTTCAGTACTTATTGGTTCATTCTGCAAGTGTTGGCTCATGCATAATACAAGAGTGTTCCTAATTGTCTTTATATCCAAAGCTTTGTTTGCAAAATGCTGGGTGTTTGCTGTGCAGATGACCTTTGCATCTCTTTATTTCATTAGGAATACCTTGTGTGTTAACTGCAAGGCACCACAGACCATCCAAAGGTCAATGATTGTGTTTTTACAGCTCTGTTACTCTGCTACGTACCAAAGCAGGGGCAAATATGGGAATTTTTACAGAGGCTAAATATTATGTTATTGCAGAGACATGTATTTCTTGTGGAACACGGAAAAGGACGGCCAAAGATATCCAAATATTCCTACTTTGAGGCGGGGGGTAAAGTGAATTTAATCTCATCCTTGCATTGCCTTGCAGTAACTAAGTAAAAAAGTACTTGGGCAAAAAAAAAAGAATTCAAATATTTCTGTTGTTTCTTCTATGAAAATTTAGCAGGATATGATTCAGTTTAAGGAAAAAAATTAAGAGTAAAGTTTGAACCAGAAATACGTGAACTGATTGTGAATATTTATTAACTAAATAATTTAATAATAAAGAAAATGCCTACTTGATTAATTGTTACAGAGTAAAAATTACAATAAAACTGTCTTGATCAGTGCTTTGCAGAAGCACCATTACTGTCTGTGCAGTTGTTTAACAAGGATTTAATTGGAAAGATAAGTGAATGCACATTTAAAAGTATTGTTAATTTGCTTTATAATCACCCCATCCTTCACAGTATTGACAGCACCAGGCACAAACCCCTTTCTCTTTTACAAGTATTATTTTCCATATGTGCACAATAAATTCTGAAGCAGTAATTGGAAATTTTATGGATTTCAACATACCTAGTGTTTTGAGTTTATAGGTGCCATATCCCTTCTCTAAAGGTTGTTCATAGGTGGCATTTTAGGTAAAAGCACTGCTTTTTTATTGCCCATAGGCTTTTTTGGAGGTTGTGGTGTGGTAGCTTGTTGGATTTTGGGGTTTGCTTTTTTTATTTTGTTTTGCTTTCTTTCCTAAGAAATAACTAATTCCAATTTACTTTTCCTTTCCATTTGAAATATCAACAAAATCTTCTCTTCGACATAATTTTTAATTTAATAAACAACAGCCGTCAGAAACAGTAATCTTCAATATGTTTATATTCCATCTGCACTTATATTTATTGTTCTAAAATGACTCAGATTGATCTAATTGACAAGTAAGAGCTCCGACCATATGAGCAGCTAAGGATGATACCTTTAAGCAGCAGGATTCTTCAACCTAACTGACACGTTCTTTATCAATGAACTGGGAGAGAAGAGGGACAAATATTCGGATTTTTAAAATCGAATTATTTATTTTTTTAATATTGCTGATTCTATGAGCTTGCTGGGACCATATGTCTGCGTGAGCTGGGCTATCAGGAACCAGAGTGATTTCCTGGCTGGCTCTGCCTCAGCGGGCACAGCCCGTGGAGCGGGCACGAGACTGGAGCTGCCTTTGAAACAGAGCCTCCAGGTCAACACAAATGGGCTGGGTGGCTGTGAAGGAGGCATTTAGGAGGGAAAAAAGAAGGGGAGAAAAGAGGGAGGAAGCAGGTGAAGAAAGAAAGAAAGAGATGTGTCTTTTTTTCACAGCTTTATTTCTTTAAGAAAGAAAAAAAAAAAAAAAAAAGAGGGGGCATAAAAAACCATAAAAAACACCCCACCCAAACCAACAACAAAAAGTCCCACCCCAAACTGACAAAACTTCCCATTCAAAAATACCTATATCTTTCCATTGACCCAAATATATCCCTTTCAAAGGCAGGAGGGGGCTCTGATCCCCCCCCCAACAAAGGCTCCATGGGCACAGGAGGGCAGATCCTCTCTCAGCTGCCAGCTCCCAGAGAGCAGCTACAAACATGCAGGGCCAAGAGGATTGTCATGGGCTTCATTTTAAAATTGCAGCAAGGATCACTGGGTAAAAAGGGGGGAAATAAAGAGGAATGGTTCTCTCATGCAGTTACTTTCCTTTTTGTTTGTGGTTTCTTAATTTCTTGTGTGCATACCTTGATGAGATTTCCCCTTATATCTGGCAATCTCAGATATTTTTAGATATTTTAGGTTATTGATTGTGTTTTTCAAGCATGTATGAGTATCTCTAAAAACACATGAATGTGCCTTGGTGGGGGTCTAACCTTAAAGCTGCCCTCCAGCCTTGGTGATGTTCCTGGTGTGATCAAGCACAGCACAGGCAGCAAAGTCTTCCTCACGTCTGCCAGCAGCTATGCATGTGACCAGTCTCACTGAGAAACCAGTAAGAGTGATCCAAAGTTCACGATGGAAATATCAGGCTCAAACTGGGTTACTTGCTAGCTGAGAACCAAAATGTCTTGAAAGCCTTGAGTCAAAAATAGTTTTTTTCTTTCTTTTTCACACTTCCCAGGCAGGCACAGAAAATAAAATGGACTGAAGCAATTTTCAAAAATAATTATAAAACAGCTTGCTTCTGGGTTAAGACCTGCATATGCCAAGCTGTAGCCAAGAATTTCATTTTTTAAATTTTTTTTTCCCAAGCTTTAAAACTCTGACAACAGAATACTTTAATTGAGACCACAGTACTTGGTGAATCAATTAATATGTGCATGTTACTCATGTGGGTTTTCTTTTTCTCTCTCTGTTTTAAGCTACAGAAAATTTATTATTAGTAGTATTATTATTATTCAACAGAAAGTATGTTTTCCATATCTTCCCCTTCTCTTTGCAGAGGAGAAGGGGGGAAGCTATAGTACTTCCAAAAATTACTTGTAAATAGATCAGGTACAAAATCTAATGGAAATAAACTAATTTTTACAATGAATGCTTCAAATTAATTTGTAAATAACGCACATATATATGTATATGCACATTATATATATAATGCATATAATAAAAATGGATAGCACTTGAATGCGAATGTATTTCCAATATAACTATTTTGTGTTCAGTGTGAAGCAAAAAAAGCAGACAGAAAAATATTCAGAATTCTTAGTTGCCCAATCTGCAGCTCTGTAAAACTTCTCTTACGAGTGGTATTGTCATGTTTTCCTTTTCATGTGCTGAATAAGCCAGTGGAATGGGGCAGAGGAGGCAGCAGGCTGGGTTGGTGCGGTCAGCCACAAACATACCATGGATTTTATGGCATGTATTGTATGATGAAGCATTTCAAACATGCCTTTTATTCCTTTTCTACCCGCAGCACTATTTGCGTTACAATAGCGTCTTGCTTAGTAACACTTCGAGGAGTTGAAGAGCTTCTTGATAACCCCTCAAGGAGTGTTGTTTAGTTGCTGAGAAGGACTGGAGGTTTGCACGCTGCACTGAGGGATTGCCTTTTTTTGGGGGATGCTCATCGTTGTCATGGGTGACTCTTTGTTTGGGTTTGTTGTTCTGATAGCGACGCTACAGGAAATGCCATTCCGCAGAGCTCCAAAAAAGCAAGGAAAGGAAATAAATTGTTGAGTCGTTTGGTGAAAGTATTATCAGGACAGCTTTCTACCTGTGATTTTTAGGATGATGGGATCATTTCCTGAGTGTGGGGGTTGCCAGGCTCATATGTAGATAAACTGAATCAAGAGTCAAAGGTATTTTGGATGGGATGTTTGTGCTTTGAGGAGATGGACATCCCGGAGAACTAATCTGCAGAACTCCTACTTATAATTGGTCACGCTCAATGTCTTACAAGGCTGTGGTGTGGACTAATATTTGGGGTGGTTTCCTTCCCTGTGGTAAATATCTGTAATTCTGTGGTTTGTGTGTAAAAGTGGCTGACAAACAGGATCTTGCAATCAGCCTGCAACAGAAAAGGGTGATGTTGTATATGAATGTACACTAAGTAATATTCTGCAGGGTGGCAGGGGATGAGAAGTTGTTGCACCAGGGAATTTGGCTTTTTCATGGTATTTGTGGTGTGTTCTGTGTGTTGAGAACTGGGGAAACCATAAATGCTGTGGTGGGGGCAGCTGTTGTGAGTAGCAAACGATTTTTTGGTTGGAGGAGACTTTGGTAATGCATTTAAGTGTTGAACTCCATTGGTTAAGAATGATGGAGTCCAAAATTGAAAACACTTAAATGTAAAAACTCTGGGAGGGGAAAAAAAAAAAAAGGAAAAGGAGAAAATCTAAAGAATAACTTCTCTGAAAATTGGAAACTTTTATAAGGAAACCTGTGTGCTTATATAGACTGTCTTAGTTGTTCTTGCATATTTCCTAGAATGACATTATTGCTAAAAACATAACACTGTTCTTAAGAATTTTTCAAGTGCTCACAACATCCTTTTTTACGGATTTAGAACTGAATATTCCTGTCTTCTTTCCTCCTTTTTTTTTTTTTTTTTTTTTTTTTTTTTTTTTTTTTTTTTTTTTGTTATTGTGTAAAAATTCAGTGGAATTTCTTGCATGAACAAATTATCAGAGTCCTGGAAAGCATCTTCCCTTAACACATTCTTGGGGCATTTTGGTGTTGATTCAGTCACTTAATCACTGTTATTTAGTGCCACTTGAGAGGATGCTGAGTGTCAGATTGACTCTCAGAAGGCTATTGGGTCTACAGGAGAGTTGCGTCCTTGGAGATTGGGTGCTGGAAGCTGGGTGAAATGTCTTAAAGCATTTAAGAAGCATTAGATGCCTGTATTTAGAGAAATGATTAATTGTTCTTGACTACACCATTGGCTTTTTCACTTTAAAACAAATTAAAATCCCATCATATATAAGTGCATACAAATATTGCATACATATTTGGTGGGAAAGCCTTTTCAAGGAAGGAGCTTTAAGAAATTGTGACACAAAGTGTCACAAGCTACTGTCCTGAACTAACACATATCATATATGCAAATGTAAAGAAAGAGACATTGCTTCCACCGTCTCTTCCAAGTCTGGATTTACACTTTAGATTTATAATTTTGGGGATTATTAAACATATTAATTTAAACACTTGGAGAGGTAGTCACACTGTATTTTAATTTCGAAGTTATGCATGATACCAGAGTCTTAAAAGTGAGAATGTAGCACAGCTCTCACTTGGGTTTTCAGCTCTCACCCGAATGTTAACACCATTCAGCCTGTACCACGCCTGTTGTCAGTACAAGTAACAGGGATTGTTCAGATCTCTCGAGATCAAAGGTCCCATTTCCCAACTCTACTGTAACAATCCCAGCCTAATCAAAGCCCTTCACATGGACAAACACCTCGGGGTGAGTTGGGAGAGTGATGCCTTTTGAAATCATCCTATGAATCCATGGCTCCAATTTCAATGCATTGTCTCTTCTTTGTGTAATTACTGTTATTATTTGTACAACATAGCATGGTCAAATTTTGAAATAGTCAGTATGGAGAGTTGAATATAATGGAATAAATATTTTATACTATCTTCCCCTTATTTTTCAGAGCCAGTGTCCAATTCTGCTATTTTATATTCCTTTTCTATGTCCCTTTTTGCACACTTTTTCCCCTATTACCAGCTGACATAACGTGGGAGACTTGGCTCATCCATGGCTTGCACCCTGGGCTGACACTGGGACACACATGGGTAGGAGATATTTTGGGGTGACAGTAGCCTGGAGTTAGGTTATGCCAAAATCCTGACATAAACCTCAGCAGAATCTAAGTATGGCATTCCTCACCTCTCCCTAGCTAAATAAAGGTGATAATAAAAAGCATCTTTAACCTGAATTTTGCAGGTTTGCATCATGTTACCAGAATTTGCCATAATTCTTTCTATCACACTTTTAAATCCCATGATTTATAAAGGCTGGATTGGTTAGACTGTTAGAAAGTGGGGAAAAAAAAATCTCTTGCAAGAGAATAAGATGAAGTGCTTTGCTGGATTTGTACTTCTTGTAGTACACTGGAGAGATCTCGTTTTCTTATATTATTCTTTTTTTTTTTTCCTCTCCTTTTTTTTTTTTTTTTCCCTTTTCCTGGTGTAATCAGACAATTAAAAAACAAACAAACAGGGATTTCAAAACACATTGCCATCAACCAACATTATGTGCTTATGATACAGAAGATTGAGAACGACTTAATTAAGTAGATAGCAGCAGTGAGGAGAAGATGGATGCAAGGAGGGAAGAGATTATTTGCTTTTGGAGGAACTTCCTTTGGCTGGTGTCAGGTGCCTTTCTAGAGGCAGGGCATTGATATAAAAGGAAAATCCAGGAGGAAAATGGCAAGAAGATTACATCACTGCAGAGCTAAAAGCTGTTCCTTGCTATAAGAAAAGTTTAGCTGCTTGCTCAGTGTTTTGTTCCAGGATAATGTTGACATCAGCAGTGGAGATGGGATAACGAGTTTCAAATAAGTAGGAAATCAGTACATAGCATCTGAATAAATTTAGGTGGAGCTGCATGATGCCAGACTTGAGATCTGTAAGGGTGGAATGGGATGGAATTTATTCTGTCTAGAAAACAAGGTGTGCACTTGGGAGGTGAAAGTGGAGTTGTGAAGCTGTGAGGACATCTGAGCGGAAGGGGGATAACAAAAAGACACCCAAACAGCTCAAAAGCAACACCATGGGCTTCTGGTATCATCTGCTGGATTTGAGGAAAGAAAACTTTTGTTTTTCTGTGCTTAATGCTTTGGATATATGAAGATGCTACAGCAACTTGGAGATACGTATTTTTGAATCAGAGCCACATGATAAAGCATCCAAACATAATGCAAATAATTGCAAACTGATGTATCCAGCATTTTATTTTTTTTTAAGAATAAATAATTTAGCTTTACACATGGGCAATCCTTGCTAAAAATTGCAAATCAGAAGTCTTCTGTTTGAATGTATTTTATTTTGTTAATGGATTCGCTCATGTGAAAGGCATCTAATTGTATAATGTATTATTAGTCATTTTCTTTGGCATGCTATTAACTTTAAATAATTCTAATATTTAACATTTTATAACATGCACAACAAAGTTCTATCTCCAGCAAAGGAAAAAAAAACATGCATTAACAATAAAATTTTCATGGCTCTTTCTGCTGTGTATGTTGTGATACATATTTGAGCAGAAACATGGAAAATTGAAGTGTAAAGCAACAAAGCCTGTTAGCATTTAAAGAATATACGTTGTAACATGCTGTGGTCCTGTAAATACAAGAGCTGGGATATAATTCAGTACAATTAACTTATTTTAAGATTGAGTCAGATATAAAGTGTGATAGGATATAACTGAGTGCATCTACTTGATGTCTGCTCAGTGATGGCTGGGCTGGAGAGTATAAAATGGTGATTAATGCCTGCTAATGGAAGTGGTCTCCACCACAAGTTGTGAGCACTGGGCTTGTGGCTGGCTACAAAAACCACACAGAGCAACACTGATAATCTCCAGTAAATCCCCAAGTTTTCCTGTGCTGGAAATAAGATGACAGGTCGCATTAGAAATTTTCTCCTTATGGCGTTTTGGTTTTTTCTTTTTTTTATCTTTTGTTTTAGTAGGTCAGATCTTGTTCCCGTGTGTTGTGGAAGTATTATGGGAATGAGCAGTGTCTAAGCTGCTTAACAAATGCACACTTTCCCCACACCAATCTGTTTTCTGGGGACAGCCAGGCTAGTGCTGTACAGCATCCTCTCGGTTGGGTGCTATTAATGTTAATAAAATGCACTTAGCACTTAACATCTCGGGATCTCAAAAGAGCTTGCAAAGCAGCATCATTATCTTTACATTATGGGTACGGAAAATGAAGGATAGGGAGAGTGAAAGATTTGCCCAAGTTTCCATGGTAAATCAGTGACAGAGCCAGGAGCAGAGCCAAAATCTGCTGATTTATAGTCGGTCTCCTATGTAGTGTGCCGTGCCATTTCACCAAACTCCATTTGCCAAGTCCCTACTGTGTACAGAGACTGCAGATAAGGCTGCAGTCACCCTCTGAAATGTGGATTTGGGGCTCTGGATAATGCAAAGCCAAATGAGGTCTTCAAATGTGGGTCTCCCCTGTGATGCTTCTCCAAGTGCAGTGCCACCTGTGCCATAGACAGCAGGGCAAAGATGCATGAATAATTGAAATTCCTCTGTGCTGGGGCTGCAGAGTAAAGGGACCCGGTCCTTGAGGAGCCCCAGGTATGTTTAACGTGGGAATGAGCTCTCCTGGTTTGTATTCCTGTGGCTGCAGGGATGTGTTGCCACGCTTCGTGTTTGGCATGACTAAGCCTCATGGAGCTGTGTGCATTTTGTGAGTATTTTGCAGTCAGCTTTGGAAATGACTCCATCCAGATAATATATGAGCAGATATGTATGTTGAAGGGCTTGTGCTAACATCTCTGTGAGATACCAAAATATTGCTAGCTAAGTTTGGTAAGTAGGAAAATGAGGAGCTGAGTAACATGCCTACAGAAGTTTGTGATGATTCAGGGATACAAACCAAGTCTCCTTGTTTTAAACCTCTGCCCTAGCCCCAGGGTCACCATCCCTTTCACCTCCCTTAGGAGGTAAAATGTGGATCAAAAGTTAAAAAGGACCAGCTGTCTTCCTGCCAGACTGAATCACGGGAGCAAGCATGGGTTTGGTCATTGTGCTGAGCTCTTGTAGGTGAGAATCCTTCCCCCAGTAGTGAAACAGCCCTGAAGTTCCCCCTCACACTTTTATGCCTCTGTTTACAGTAATTGCATCAATTGTAAAATGTCAGGGATTCATTTCTTTGGTGTGTTTGCACACGTGTACCTGTGTTTCAAGAGATCTCCCTCAATGTGCATAGTAAACAAGGCAACGAGGAGCCATGAATGTGAGGGGAAGAGGAAAATGCAATGCCTCCCAGCTCTCTGATCACCTTCCTGGGACTCCTGCCTGGACAGAGCCTGCCTGCTGAGGAGCTATGCCTGGAGTCCTCTAATTTTCAGATTAAACATAACCCCAGGCACTGAGTTACCTACAAGGGGGCCCTTTTCCTCTGCTGAGCCCCCGTGCTGGCCTGCACTGGTCAGTCTCACCCATGATACAGGCAGCATTTATCCTTAGCTTTCCTTCTTCTTGCTGGATAACCAGTTTTATCCACCTCTGGTCCACCTTGGCCAAGTCTGAATTTATTGGGGTGCTACCTTCAGTTCCCATAGGATCATGGAATATCCTGAGTTGGAGGGACACACAAGAATCATCAAGTCTAACTTCTAACTTTGCAGTTTACTGCAAAATGCTGCAGTTCAGACACCTACTTATTTTCTTGCTACTACTTTACTAAAGATTTGGGGTCTTGACTGTGGAGATGAGGCCACATCATGCCATGATTTGATATCAATACCAGTTGTGGCTGTTTGTTCTCTAAGAGGCATTCTGGCTGCAGGCTTGGTGAATAGGTGTGTGTGTGTCTGAACTCAGCTTGGCTGTTCCCAGCCCCACAGATCTGCCTGTGTCTGCACACAGCTTGTTGGGTTTGTTTTTTTTTTTTTTTCTCCACCCTGTGTGTAAATGGGCCTTAAAAAATCTGAGTTATTCTTTCTCTCTCATCCTGGTGAGTGATATCAGAGTGCTTTCAAAGACTTCAGGTTTGCAGTGAAGCTCATGCTGCTGTGTGATTTTGTTTGTCTGTGTTGTTGAAAATGAAGAATTTAGGTTGGGCTTTGTATGAAAAAGCTAGTGCAAGGTGGATGACTTTATTATAAATCCCTATGCATTTCAAAGCCTCAGTTGGAAGAGAAAGCAAGATAGCAAGAACCACAAACATGGGTTGGATTATTTCTTGTTAAGCAAATGTAATACTGTGAAAGATTGACAGCACGGGAAACTGGAGTCCTCCATTTATCCACACTTCATTCCTAATATCTGGCTTCAGCAGCAGATTGTAACCATAGAAAGGCTATAGACTCTGGGTGAAATGGCACTCCCTTTTGGATCCAGTTTTATAAAAGAAAACAATTATTCACAGAATGCGTGTCTTTATTCTTTATTGCACATTTCAAAGTCTCCATGAATACTCATTTGCATGTGACAGCTAATGCTGCATCTTGTATTGGCCAGTAAGAGGCATGATTGCACTAAATTGGAAGCAGCAGGCACAGGTTTTCTTTTAAGGATGAGGGTGGGGGTAGCCATCCACTCGTACTGTTCTCAAGTCTTCAGTCAAAACGGTTTTAGAACAGTTGCAAGTCTAGTTACTGGGATAATAAATCCCAAATTAACTGAATATGCAGATTTCACTTCCATTAGGTTACACTCTTTATCTTTTGTTAACAACCTCAACTTTTTAAAGCAGTGGAGAAGTGGGGAATTGAAAATACTGAACTGGTACTCTAGGAGTGAAAAAGGAGGACAGTAACATGCCCCAAAACTGTTGTTGTTATTATTTCTTTTCCAGTCTCTCCTTTTTATAAGATAAACCCAGATAAATATATTTACTCACCCTGCATAATTTTTTCCAAATGATCTTGTTATGTGACTGACACACAGGATAGCAGAACCCCAGCAATGCAGAGAGGCTGCTGCCAGCATTGCTTACAACAAAATTCTATGTACACAGCAGCCACAGAAAACATTTATTTGGTAGCACATTCCTTTTTCCTTTACAAATGCATGCAGCTTTGACTCAGGAGCACGGGGAGATAGCGAGATAAATACTCCTATGGCTCCTGTGTAATCTCTTTGAAAATTATCTGGAATATAATGGGGACAAAAGCAGCTCCTTGAAAACTACCCGAAACTCACTCTTTTCTTAAATGCAATCTCCCAGCATAATCAGAAAGCAGAGCAGATAGCTGCTAGGAGCGAGGAGATTAACGAAAACACCTTGAAAAGGTTTAGTACAGGAAACAGTGTATCATGACCATTCCTTTCTAAAAAGTTAAAATTGAAAGTTGCCGGTTTTTTCTTTTTTTTTTTTAATTCCCCTCCTTTTAGCCGACAGCTCAAGGCTGCCACACTTTTCGTTTGAAAGCCCTAAAATACATAAGAATTGTAGCTAGAACATCAGAAAGTTATCATGCATGCAGTTTAACAACGAGATTACCTACAGTACAGATTTTTTTTTTTTCCCCAGCAAGAAAACTATGTAAAATCATTGCATTCCAAGTAACAGACAGGACTTACTTTATAAGATGGATTTCAAAAGATCTGGAGGCTTCTGTTCCTTATAAAACTACGCCAAAGACTATTTAAGTGGCCAGTAATATAAACATTATGCTACTAACACTGAACAGTTTATCACATAAATATAATTGTCTTCTTTTAGAAGAATAATAAAAGCCAAATCCATATGTTACACATTATTTAAAATTGTTTTCTGCAAGATGTATTAATCCCAGCGAAGAAGCAATTCTTCTGCTATAGAAGTAGAACAGCAGTTTTATTTTATTACATTGTCATTGTTTAATTTGTTTGTTCCCGGTAGTAGTTTCACAGATTTTTATGAACTGTTACTTTTATGGAAAGTCAAGTTACAAATGATGGACGCTGTTTGCTTGCAGGAACAGAAAGGTCATGAAGGTAGATAATGTATTCATTTATTTACTTACTGTACTCCACCTTTTTTTTTTTTTAATCCCTCAATTCTTAGCAGAAGCTAAAATAACTTGTGGTTTTTAGACCCAGGAGGCACATATTTTGATATTGCTCCTCAGAAGCACTGTTAGCTCTGCAGTCTATTCAAATTTGGGAGTAGAATTTAAAGCTCGGATAAACAACGTTTGGTAGCAATGGCTGTGCAGAGCTTACAGTTTATCTTTAGAGAAATGTGATCTTGCAGCTCACTGTCATTTTGCCTGTTTGTTTTTATGAATTTGAGCTGAACACTAGAGCAGAAACTTGTTTGCTAAAAAACCAGTTCCACTCAGGACTAAATTATTTTCCATTGATTAAAAAATAACTATTTTTTTCTAGGTAGTGTAAGGCTTAATTTTGAATTCTTCTGTTCTAGAATTTAAAGTTAACTGTCATGTGCAAATCTGAACTCTAGATTACTAACAGTGTAGCCTAATGACAAGATGAGACTTTAAATAACTTTAAGACAAAAAGCAGCTCTCAAAAATTCACTGTATAAATGCAATGCGGAAAAAGGGCTTAAGCTGCTGAAATATTTTGGGCATGTTCACATCTGTAAATGAGGCTGAAATATCTGGCCTATTTAAATAGGAGCAAGTCTAAAAATATTTTCCTTTAAAGAAATTAATTTTATCAGCCTCACCAATAAAAGTCTTTGTAAGGAACCTAACTAAGTAAATGTAAAAGGAAATACATAATGCCAAATTTTTGAATTATTACAATTATAATACAAATCAAAATCGAAGAGAAGAAAAATATTAAAAATAATTCATTTTTGTTTCATAGTTAACTCATCGTTCTCAAATATGCAAAATACAAGAGAGGCTTTTTGACCTCAGAAACTTAGTGGTTGGTTGTAAGAGCTGAAAGAAATTTCTCTGTGCTAGAAAATGCACACTGTCTGCCTGCTTTTAACCAGAGTCTTCCTCAGCTGGAATGCCACCAACTTCATTATTTGCTGTCCATATCCCAGGAGGAAGTACAGTGCCATGGATTGTTTGAATCATGGTCAGATCCTACCAACAGTTATTATCAGAATTTTATTTCATTTTTTTAAATATGTTGTGGTGTGAACAGTGCTTTTGACTGAAGTTAGTCACCAGCAATACACAATCTTATGTTTTCTCTGTGCTGCTTCACTTTTAATCAGTCCAGTTTTGAGTAAGATATTTTACCTATGTAAAACAAATAACCACGTCCCTTTTTTTTTCCTTTATTCCTCTGTTAATCTTGGTATACTTTCTTCAAACCGCATAATGTGATATGCATTAATAGATATATATTTGTCTAGACAAACAAGTCTGTGTTTAAATAGATGCTAACTCTGGATATTGGAGGCTCAGTGCTGTCTCTGTGGGCTCTGGTGTCAGTTCTTCTCTTTGTGCCTCTGTTTCTCGCTGCACCTTTTGTCTGCATTAACTGCTTCGATCACAAACTTTTTCCTCACTCTCACAATGTGCTTTTATAATGCCTGACACAATGGGGAATGGATCTGATGAGGGCGTCTTGTCACTCCTGTAGTTATAATAATCCAGATGGTGATACCACCACCAAAAGTATAACAATAATAATAATAGTAGTAATAATAAACTACCAACAACAACAGAAACCAATAATAATCATCATTATGTTATTTTTTCCTACAAGCGCTCACAGCCCTGGCTGTAAAATCTTCCCCTTCCAAAGTCTATAAAAACTCAGTAAAAGTTTTAATCAAGGAAGCTTTAAGAATGTATTTATTTATTTAGATTTTTCATATTAAGGAAAAGAAGTGCGTTTGTCAGCAGCAGTTTTAGAACTAATAATATGAGTTTCAACATGGCCATGAAAAATCTAACTCATTGTCTCACATTATCATATATATTGGCCTAGACATATATGTGTGAGGTTTCTTGTTTGTTTGGGTTTTTTTTTTGCTGTCAAGGAAATTACAGCAACACATTTTTATTTCCTTTGTCTTTCTGACAGAGTGGGATACACTCGGGTCAAATGTTGAACTCCATTTTATATTATAAATACATTTTAGATTAGGACATACTTTTTGCATATGTAAGCAAGATTATTAGGAGGTGTTCTGGTTGCTCTTCAGCCTGAGAATAGTTGTTGACACTTCATTAAAGAATATCTGGGATATTTTTAACCCGGATTGGTTCAGTGACCCAGTTTCTGGCTCATGTAGGTGCAATCCAGGGGACAGTGACGCACAGCTCAGAATGAGTGGGTTGGGCTGGGCAAGGGCTTTTTAACAGGCATTGAGCACCATCAGCAGCACTTGTCCATCACCGTGCTGAAACCACCCAAACAACTGCCTAGGACTGTTAAATGGAATTGTCTCTGTCTTAACCATCCCATCCCTGAGGAATAAATAGACCTTACGTGGGAACTGGGAAGGATAACGCAGTGGTGGAGGAGCACAGGCAGAAAATAATATGGGCTGGAGCTGGAAAGAGTCTGTGGAGGGACTTTCCATCAGTAGGTGTAGGAAAACCATTTTTGGGGGTGAGAAGCAGGAAGGTGCTGCCTTGTTGGGTACTCCATGGAGCCAGGGAGGGAGAGGAGCTGAGCAGGTCACGGGAGTACCCAGATTTTGTAAATAATCCCAGCTCTGCTGCTTCTGGAGAGTAAAACAGTGGGGACATTCCTCTGCTGAGCTTGTATTTCAGTCCTGTCAGCCAGGTCTCCTTGGGGAAGCCACCACGGAGCCAGGGCTCGTGTCCGGGAGCGTCCCAGGAGAGGTGGGGGAGGTCGGGCTGGGGAAGAGCCAAAACTCCAGAGGAATGGTGTGACAGGAGGAATGGGAATGGGAGGGCATCGCCGAGATCACGATTTGGAAAATGAATAAACTTGGCCCGGATTCATCTCGCGTCAAGCCCCGGCCTCAGATCTCCTCCCAGCAGGCGGGCACAGAGCAGAAAGGAGCTGGGTCCAAGAGTACCCACTGGTAAAAAGGACTGTGCTATATTTGAAACCTCTTCTCCCTCTGCCAGGTCCGCTGGTGTGCTTTGCTTAGGAGGGGAAAAAAAATATTTCACATGCACACTGTTGATTTACTGTCAGAGGGCCAGGGTTCAAACTTTATTCTAGTCAGATACCAAAACTTTGGATATTTCTCTTAATTTCGTGAACCCTTAATAGCTTTCAAAACTGGACTTAATATTTCCTAAGAACAGAGTTTCTCAGGGCATTCTCTGTACCTTCTTAGGCTGGCAGGGGATACCGTGAGAACTATCATTCTCATATTAATTTGATATTTTTGCTTTAAAGCAGATTCTGTGAGTGGGAGGGGGAAGGTGGAATTTAGATACTTCAGAATTATTTGGCTCTGCATCTATTTATGCCACAAATAGATAATATTTCAGTGAAATCACCGAGATTTGAAATGCTCTTGCCTGTCTTTGGCATCTCTATTTAGAAATAACCCACTGGCTTTAAAACAGATGTGATCCTCTGTGCTTTTGGATGCCACCGTTATGCTCCTGAGCTTTTCAAACTGTGTTAAAAGTCCTTTCACAGAAGGCTCTGGATGTCACCAAAGCTGCCCAGCATCTGGCAGGACCAATTCTTGGTTCTTTGTGGCAGGAAACTCAACTGGCAGTGAGGGTGATGGGGTCTCCCCTCTCTTAAATCATTATATCCATAGAGGGAAAGGGTTGGGCTTGAGGGATGGGATGGGAAGGATTTCCCCACAAGCACCTCACAGCTCTCACACACCTGTCACATCTTCTGACATACATGTCCTTACCTAATTCTCAGAGGCAGGATCCCCAAAAAAATAAAATTGCAGGAAACATTTAATATGAAGGGAAAATATCAGCAATGACAGAAATGTAGAGATTCGATTTGGTTTGGGTTTTGGGGTTTTTTTTTGTTTGCTTTGGGTATTTTTTTTTTTTAATAGCTTCATAAATATCTGTTCCCAAGGAAAATAATTCCCAAAGGCAAAATGGTAAGGAAGCTGATTCATTTGTCATGGTGTCAAGTTTGTTCCTGAACGGAAGGATTTCCCGTGTACTTAGCAAGTGAGAGAAGTCTGATTAAGGCTAAGAATCTCCTGCTTAATTAAGCTTCTCTACACCCCTTGAGGGCAAGCACTGTCTTCATTTTACATATAGGTAAACTGTACTACAGAGAGGTGTAAGAGGCAATTCCTTTTCCCTGAGCAGAGCAAGCCAGCAAAGGACAGGGCATCCCAGCAGCTTCCAGAGGAAATCCTCCCCTCCTTCAGCTTTGTGGTGTCAATGCCTCCCCATGCACATGTTAGACCTTCAAAGCCCATCCCTGCAAGTGTTCAAACCCAGTCTAGAGCAACCTGGTCTGGTGGAAGGTGCCCCTGCCTGTGGCAGGGGTTTGGAACAAGATGATTTTTGAGGTCCTTTCAAACCCATCCCATTCTGGGATTATGATTCTCTGATATTCACCTTTAAGTTTTGGGTGCATGGTGGCTGCAGGTGGTCACGTCTAAGGCAGGCAGGGAATTTGGATCCCACCTGTTTGGTGCCCTTCTCCAGGCTGTTTCCAGAGCTCCCTGCAATCTGCTTTGGAGGTGATTACAAGGGAGCAGTTGGGACTGCACAGACTGCCAGTGGTGGAGTGGGATGAGTATCCCCAAATCACCTTTTTTGCTCTCCAGGAGAAATCTTAATTTCTTCTAATAGAATTAACAACCCCACTTGCAATTTCCAAGGGTATCTTTGGTGCACTCACACTTTAAAACTCTGCTGAGATATAGGTTGTGTGTCTATTTACTCCCCTGCTTAGTGTAATTACAGAAATAAATTGTAATAGGAAATCTACATACTATTGTATTGAAACAGAGATAAAATTATTGAAAGTATTTGACATTATCTTCTTTTTCTCTTTGCTCTTTTTACAGACTGCACTAATTATTTTCCTGTATAATCCTGTGCCATCAAATAGACTAACACATGAGCCATTCCTCTCTCTGAGTCTTTTCATTCTTTCTTTTCTGTGAGTCACATCAGCGACAGCAGTTAAGTAAATCAAAGTTTTTAAGACTTGGGGAAAAATTGTCATATGCAGCACACAAAACCAGCTACTGTATTTCAAAGTTTTGGTTGAAGTAACAATATCAAAGGGTCTCTGTCATATGGGAATCTTTTTCTCTCGTATTCCTGCACTATATACTATTAAAAGGCAGCAAAGTAAACCCGAAGTGCCAGTTTACTGCTGGTGGAAAAAAAAAAAAAAAAAGGCAAAGTAGCAGCAGAAACAAACCAGAACCAAATGAATACTTCCTGTGGATATGCCTCGTGTGTGTGGCTGTGCCTGTCCTTTGCTTTCTCCTCTTCCTTTCCAACAACAGTCTTGAAAAAGCAAAAAGTATTAGAGAATTTCTGCTCTAATTATTTTGAAGTTCTCTGATCAGCTCCCTATATCAGCAAAAGAAAACATTTCAGACCTTTCTTGCCAGTGGATTTGGGCTGTTCCTTTTCTTACTGTTTTCAGGGTGTGCTTTAAAGAGAAATGGAATAAAACTCTGTTGCTGTTTATCTTTTTGCATAAATTTCAGAGGAAGAGAGTCGTTGGCTTTGCTTTGCAGAGTCAGACACTTTAATTTGGGGGGAGCGGAGGATGAGTAATTTAAATTACTTTTTTTTTTTTTGTCCTCCATCCAGCAGAAAATGCTCCTTCACAAATGGCCTTTGCTTTTCTCCTCCAGTCAATAAATCACGGGAGGCCCCAACCTAGTAAACCTGCCTTGGACTGATGCTTTATAAGCACTTTAGAGTAGTAATTAATCAACGTGCCACTCTTCAGCACAAAGCATAAGTAATAGGGAGCGAGACAGGTAATGTTTTGTACAACCAGCCTCTGGCAGAGCAGTGCCCTGCAAACCCTCCTTGCACGGAGGAGCCTTCCTGGGGTTTGCTCTTCCAGCAGAAAGTACAACTCAACAGAAGCCTGGCCTTGGTGGCCACTTCTTCTACTCCCCATTGCCATCTCAGGGGGTCTTCGATAGCAGCATGTTCTGCTCCTCTTTTCTGCAGGAGCACGTGTGAAACTTTGAAGAATACATACATTGTTTTATTCCTTCACAAATACAAATTATCTATGCTTGGTTGAGATATTCTTCCTTGGTAGTGAACTTTTACCTATACGAGAAAAGCGTAGGAATGTTTGAGAGTAATTACTTCCCCAAAGTAAGTAAATTTAGGCTTTAATTAGATCCCTTCCCTTTGTTTATTTGATATTTTTGTGTTTATTTTCTTGGTTGTAAACAGACTGCTTAAACAGTGAACTGCAGAGGGAAAATACAAATATTCATGGAATAAGGTACTGGAAAAGGAGTATATGTTTTAAGCCATCCGCTGGCCTCAGTCAATAGGAATATTATCACCTTTTGGTATGTCTGCAGTGAAATTGCACCTTTTACCAATATCTGGTTTGATTTAGTACTGGAAGAGGAATGCAAAGCTTTTAGGTTTCAGCTATTCTTTATGGTATATTTTTCTGATGAATCAATACAAAGAAAGTAGCTCTTGACAAGTCACATTTTTCCACACAGTGATCTCTTGTTAGAGACCTGTGAGACTGCTATAATTTCCTCCCCACTACTTTCAATGAATTCCATGCACGTGAAAGAGAAAATGGATAGTGGAGCCTGAGTTCCTGCACTACCCCACTGTGCAGGTACTCAGAGGAGGATGGAGACTTACCCTGGGATTCCTTACATTGCTCTTCTGCTATACATTAGTTTTAATCTTCCACTGAGCAAAATATAGGCTTTTGTAAAAAAAATAATGAGAGCTAGCCCTTTGGAAGCTTTATGGTATGGGTCAGATTTACCTTTCAGTATCCTGATGTAAAACCCTGAGATCAGAGGAGCTACACCAATGTAAAACAGGTGTGCATATGCACATACACAGAAACAGAGATTTGTATTTCTTTTCTTTAAAAAAAAAGATTAAAACTCAGACCTTAATGTCTGCCAAAATAAACCTTTGTTAACGTTATGTTGCTGCTTCCATCAGAGTTTTTACTGGCAGGGTCTCATCAACTAAAGGTGAAGAAGATCACTAGATAACCAACCTTAATTTTTCCCCAAAGCAACTCCTTAGTCAGCCTATGCAAATACGATATCCAAGCACTGCAACTCCACAAAAAAACTTCTCTTCTGCTTAAAAATATGTGAGCATCCACAATACACTCATCCATTTCCTGGGGATCACATGCACAGTTTTAGCTCTGACCTAGAATGAATTAGCTTCTATTCCCAAAGCTATATCTACAGTGTTAAGTTATCTGGGGTTAATTTGCTGGAAAAAGGATTAGAAACGAGTTAAGTTTGTGTCTCTGAGAAATGAAGATTTCGTCTCGGTTGTTTATGTGTAGGCATCGAAAGAAATCTGGAAGCAACAGGGTATGTGGAGGAAGAGGGAAAGGGTTACAGCCTCGAGTTTCCCGAGAAGCACAGCTTGCAGTTCTGCTGCGGAGAAGGTTTCTCCATCTGGCAAGCCTCCTGGGATGCCAGACTGGAGCAACCAGTTTGCAGGAGCTGCACAGGGGGACACCTTCCCCGGCCGTCCATCACCGCAGCCAGCACCGTGCTGGTGCCAGTGCTCCTGCTCCCACCCATCAGCCTCCCACCAGTCTGCTCTGGGGTGTGAACTGGGAGCGCAGAGGGGCGTGTGTGCAGAGGTGGTGGTTGTTAAATCTCTTGGAAAGGCAGGGATACACCCTCGGTGTGCTCCAAGTAGTGTGGGTCAGTGTGTGAACGAGCCCGAGGAAAAACATGGGGGAATTAAAGCAACTGTCACAGCAACAAAGGGAGTTCCTTGGGCTGTTTCTTACACAGACTAAAATTAGGGTATGGCAAATAAAATAAGGCTTTTTTTCTTTTTTTTTTTCTTTTTTTTTTTTTTTTTTTGTCTTTTAGTGAAACATTCCTAAACTGCAAAATATGGAGATGGCAGTTGCTGTGAATATAGAGTTGCAAGCCTTTCCCCCCCACCCAGTTCCCAAGTAGAATTTCCAGTGGCATTTTGCAGTAAAGGAATATGCTGAAAACCAGTTGTGCTTCAAGAAGGGGATTTCTGTAGGAAGATCAGTGCTCTGTTGAGGAGTTGCCTGTCGTACCTGGAGACAAAATTCTACCATACAGTGTAAAATAGCCTCACTTTCTGCCCAAATTGCAAAGGAACCTTAACTATAGCATTTCTGATAATGCTTCCATAACGTGTGTGTGTGTGTGTGTTCTCTGAGGCATTCATTTGGCTGGCACATTGGAAAATGGTTAACACAGTGAATGTGGGGTGTCATTTTTGTAGTGGAGAATGTGTGCCAGAAGAATTCAACTGTAACCACTAAATATTTGCTTAAAAATAATTTTAACCATCTGGACTCCTTTTTTTTCTTATTATTCTTATTCTTCTTTTGAGGTGGGGTGAGAAGGGAGTATTTTAATAGGAATGATTTGTGGTTACAAAATGAATTTGGTTAATTTGGTTACCACCCCCATTTATATGATGACTACAAATAGTCCCTAACATCTGAAGTTTTAAAGAACCAGCAGATTTTTTCTCTCTTGAGCTTCAGAAGCTGGAAACGAACTTACAAAAGACAATAAATTGTTCTTGATGGAATAAATAGTTTGTGGGGTTGCTATTGTTCCTCTTGACAATACACTAACATGTGCTAATAGGGGAAGAATTGAAGAGCTTGCGTAGTAGAGTCTCTTCTGCCAGGCAAAATTTTTCCACTTTGGAGCAGGAATCAGGTTCCCTAACTCACAGGGCAGGGAAAATGTGGGGCTGGGATTCCCAGAAGGCAGCACCTGCTGCTCACCCCAGTGCTGGGAGAGCTCCAGGGCCCTTCCACTGCAGCACCAGCTCTGGAAGAAACTCAGAGAAACCTGCAAACCTAGACAAGTCTGATCAGAGTTTGTTTCAGAGCTGGGATAACTGGGATAATTTTTCCCCTTGCTAAAAGCAAGGCTGGAATAAGTGTTTTCATGACTTCCATACTTAAAGGGATTTTTTTGTATGTCTTACTTAAGAACATACACCTTGTTTTTAAATATTCAGAGTTCAGGAACAGATTTTTTGGTTCAGAATCCAGTTAAATATAGTTAAATATAGGCAGTAGCTGTACAAATTTCTATGTTCTCTGTGCCTTGCCTTAGCATATTAAATGAATGTTTTATGGAGTCTGCTATAAATACATCTGTTAAAAGATTTTTATCATACTTTGAAATGCCTGAGATTTAACTGCTACCTTTGTGCACTAATGATATACTAGTGAATGTGCACAGGAGATAATATAAACCCAGAGAAATAGGGAAACTTGCATGTAGTGCTCTTGTTTTAGTAGCTCTCAGAGCTACTTTTCCTCTGTTTTCTCATACGCTGCAGCACTGGCTTCATCCAACTCTTGGTACATTAGGAACAATTTAGTATCATTTCATTTAAAATATGCAAGCTTTATATCGAGAATAAATGTGTAGCCACAAGGTAAAATTAAAAAAAAAAAATATTAGTCTCATCATTAAAAAAAGCCTTTAAAGTTTCCATTATCCATTATGTCAGGTAGCAAATATCTTCTCAATGTAACTCCAGACATTAAATCTGTCAAGAGGCATGCAGTAAAATAAATGTCTGGGATACCTTCATAAACAAAAATCTTATTTCCATAATTCATACAGCTGGCTGGCATTTATTGGCACGTCAGGTGCAATGGGGACATTTCAGGAACATTAACATGTACAGCATCATTTGTCAACAAAGCAACAATGTAAGCAAATCGTTCAGAACTCATACAGATTTACAGCTTTCTCTGCCAGCTGCTAATTACGGTGTGCTCTGCCTATTTGGTATGGTCTTTTTTATTGGAAAATGACAAAGGGGTTATGGTATCCCAGTTTGGAATATAGATGCGCTTTTAGTAATAATATGAGTGGTAATATGACTACACAGCCTGGAGTTTTGATCTAGTTGCACTAGTCTGATAATTGACCGGTTCTGATTGATGAAGGACAAAGAGAAATTTGCAGGGATATTTACTTACTTGTAGAAGTAACCTCTGCAAACAAAGAAATAATAAAATACCAGAGAGCATGAAAAAGTATCCTTGCTTTAATATTGTTTTTTCCTGCTGAACATGACAGGGAAAATTCAGTCCTCACTGAAAACCTGATCTGTTTATCGAGCAGTGCTCAGCAAGCCCTATATGTTGCAGGTTGGCAAATACTCTTTGAATATGGCCGAGTCTACTTTGATAAATAAAATTAAACTTTCAGCATTTTAAACAATGCAAAGGTTAAATAAAAGCTAGCAATGCCATCGGTAAGGGCCAAAAGATGTGCTAATGATCTGTTTTCCAGGTCCTCTGTGTCTGTCTCTATTTCTCTCCCTTTATTTGTTGTGTGTGTTCATGAATGTATGTGTTTTTGCAAGTTAATGACAGCAAGTCAGATCTACTTTTTATTTCCAAGCTTTGGCCAGTTTGCATTTCAATCTCATAAAAATATAATTAGTAGGGCTTTATGCTTCAGATGTATAAATTCAATATGCTTTCAGAATTATTATACCTGTTATTCAGCCAAAGGTAAGAGGATTCTATTAGCTAAACACATATTTAGACACTTAATAAAATCCTTTATTCAGTTCTGTTTCTTAGTTTCAGTTCACGAACAGTAACCACTATTCTGAGTTAAGATCTTGACCATTTAATTTTTAAGAAAAAAGTAATTAGACTATATTACGGATTAATCCCTTGCCAATTTTCATTTTTAAATCAAAGTAATTTTAGACTTGGGAACTACATAATTTTATGCAGAAAAAGTATGTTTTGCCAACCTTATTAAAATCTTTAAAGACCATATTTTCTATAGGCTTCCAAAAATTATCCCACAAAAATGTGTGGGTGCACCCATCTGTACACATGAATGGGCAACTAGGAGCATAATTATCCACTTGTGCACATGCAAATGGAGGTGTTTAAGCACAAATTAGCTGACCCCCAGAATCTGCTGGTGCATTTCTCTGAGCTGGTTAACACTGTTTTGTTGAATTCCATAATATAGGTTAAAACCTCGGAAAGATTTTTAGATGCAATAACTTTTCTGTAAGATATCTGAAATCGCTAGAGTCTGTTAAAAAATGTTTCTGATGCAACAGTGAAATGAGGTGTAGCTTAGTGTGCCAGTTCTTGGGTATCATTTTGGTTATAACAACTGCATGATTCTTTCAATAAAATAAACTCCAATGGCTCCAGCAGTGATTACTGCCTGCCACTGCTTCTCCAGAAGCAAAATTCACATATTCCTACAGGGAAAAAACTACTGCACAAGGATTATAAAAAAATTGACCATCAGTCTAAGTCTGTATGAGCAATCACAGCCGCTTTCGGAGTTATTTTGTATTAGAAGCAATTTACCCATCTGGAAGAACAAAGATATGTGCAAATGCTGGAGTGACTGACTTCCAGCAGATGCTTAAAGAAAGTTAAAATCCCAACTACTTCTGGGGTGCCTGGCCTCTATTTCTGACCTGGAAATTTTCAATATGTTAAGGAGCTCTTCCACATGCTGGGGCAGCTCGCTGGTACCTTGGCTTTGTGCTCCTTACTTGCTGATGCTCTCCCCACCACCCCTGGCCAGGCTCCTTGCCCACACAGCTGCACAGGGAAAAGGGGAGCAGTCGTAAAGCTTCTGGAATGAGACATGGAAATTAGTGGCTGCATTGCCTCGGTATTGATTGTGTGAGTATTCTGGGATGGGGTGAGAAATGGGGATGATTGGGGCTTTGCAGGGTGAAAGGGTCAGATGTAGCACAAGGGTATGAATTTCTTGGATGTGGGGCTAAATTGTGGCTTTGTGTTGCTACATGGGTTTAGGGAAACAAACATTTATCCCAGAGCTTAGAAACCCAAAGGTTAATGACCCATGGAATTCACATTTTCCCCCAATACGGTACCCAAATGTGACAGCGCTGCTGCAAGTCCTGATGGACAAAGGCTGGTAAATGGAAACTGGTCTTTTTACTGTAATTCAAGATTATTTGAATTCACTTTATTTGTGAAATCTTTCCATTTGTCTTCATGCTTTTGTACATTTGAAGAAGAAGTTTAGGCATTCCTTGATCCATAGAGATTGCTTTTCTTCCTTTTCTTCCCTTTGATTCCGCTTGCCTAATAATAATGGGCATTATCTTATATCCATATTTAATTTTATTATGTCACTCGCATTGCAAGAAAAGGATGTTCTTTTCAAACATTGTAATGCATTTAGTATTTCACTAGTCATCAGTTAAATCAATTTTTTCCCTTTATTGGATCTGAATTATAAATCAACTAGTCATTGTATGGGATACTGTATATGAATGTACAGTATATCATTATGATGTAT
This sequence comes from Vidua macroura, assembly GCF_024509145.1. Taxonomy (NCBI): domain Eukaryota; kingdom Metazoa; phylum Chordata; class Aves; order Passeriformes; family Viduidae; genus Vidua; species Vidua macroura. The sequence goes on from NC_071577.1 coordinate 36,851,104, forward strand.
CCTATAATAATGTCTCTTAGACATGAAAACTAAAGATGGTGGTTTAAAGTGCTGAGAGAGAAAAAATTGGAAACATCTGTTAGTAGGAAGTAGAGAAGACTTTTCATTAAAGTTTGTCAAGTGTATTTGATAGGAAGAACACACTGGGCTGTATTCTGCCACCCCTTACATACACCCACCCCAGTACCCAGCCTGCTTTTTCTGTCTCATGTAGAAAAGCCAAGATTATGGGAGACACTGAAAAGCCAGCTCTCTACTTTGGTACAGAAGCTCAAAGAATCTGAGATCTGGGGCAGAAAGAATGTTTTAAGGGAAAAGAGATATTACAATACAGTCAGTTGTCTTTGTGCAGCAGTAAGGAGAGCTGTCCTGCTCTTACATTGAGTATTTTAGCAAAATCATTGGGAAGAAGTGGTGTGGGACATTTTTGGGCAAAAGCTCTTTTATTTCCACTTATCCACTTCTTGCAGGAAGATGAATCCTTAAAAAAGTGTAAAATAAAAATTGAGGAATGCAAAGATTAGTTATTTGGAGGCTTCTCATGAGCAGATATCTTTCCCAGGGTACTGTGAACAAGCTCAGGAAGGAAAAAAACCCAAAACAGGGGAAAATGGTTAAGAACTGTGTGTGTGTTTTATCTGAATTGTAGAGAAATCCATGTAAGCTGATATGAACTATCTATTTAAGAAAACCCTACAGAGGCCATTGCACACATGTTCCACTGCTTGTGCTGGTGTCGGTGACAGGGATTTTGGCAGTGCCAAACCCATAGGTTACAGCTCTGTCTCTGCAAACCCAACCAGGGGGTAGCTGCTGCTGGCACCACGTGGCAGCTTTGTCCTAGGGCTGGATGTGTGGCACAACAGTTACATGTTCATCTCATCCCTACATCATTTTTGTGAACTGACAAAGGCACGTTTGCACTTTAGAACTCCTTAGGCACGAGGTGAAATACCCTCGGCACCCACAGCACAGACCTCTTCTCTGGCTGGTGCAATAGTTTAAAAGTCAATATCTCACCTTGCCTTTGCAATTTTTTCCCATTTCTGCCTGCTCCCAGTGGTCTCTAAGCCCCGCCGTTTCCATGATGATGTACAGAACTATAAAATCAGATACAGCAGTCGCAGGGCCTGGTGCGAATTACTCCCCAAGTCAATAGAAAACAGAATATTGCTTATTGATTTGGTCTAGCCTGTTGTGTGGTCAATGGAGAACAAACTAATACAAATAAAATGAATCAATTGGAATCTGGCTGTGGACCTCGGTGAGTCACATGAAGTAGGTTTCTGATATCCTTTATCATCACGCACAGCCAGTGAAACAAGAGTGCTACTGTCTTCTGCTGGCGCGGAGAGTTACCTCAGGCTATACTGAAAAATGCTTTTTTCTTATTTTTAGACCTGAATCAGCCCATGCCAGCAAATGTATTCTTGTGAATACAGATCCTACTTTGTTGTAATGCCCATGGGAAGGCGGTAGTGTAACCTGTTTGGATGCAGCTGCAGACCACCTGTAGAGAAAGTCAAATTAGGGAGAGACCCCACTGTTCTTTGCATTAATGCTTTTTGTGTTGTGGCCTGAATCCCCCTCCCTCCCCCTTCAATGTATCTTTCTCAACTGGGGAGATGGAGAGCACATTTTAAGACCTTCTGTCCATTTAAGGCATCTTGTGATTGAAAGAAGATTTGAAAGACTGTAAAATCTCCCAGTCACCAAAGAGCGATGGTGTGCGAGGAACCTTAATACTTTCCTCCTGGTCTTGCAGGTCTGGGAGGTGTTGTCTTTGTGGAAAGGGCTTAAAGGGCACATTTTTATCTCCCTCAAGTAATCTGCATATTAGGGAAGCTTCCTCGCTTCAGAATGGAAAAGTGATTGTCAAGAAGTAAAGCCTTAACTTGCCACACTTTTTGTCCCATTGTTTCTAAATAAAAGATGGGCAAACAAAAGGAAATGGCTCAAGTCTAAATGCAGTGCCTGTGTATCCTGAGTATCCACATATAAACAGGCACAACCTCACTGATCTTACTTAATGACACTGAAAGTCCTTTGTCCTACAGGTTTTACTGTGGTCAGGACACAGGGATAGTTAAGCATGTAAACAGCTGGTTTGAGATTGTATATCTTTGGTAAGAGAGAAGTAGTTTTAGTTAGTTTAGTTAGTTCTCCTGCTATCTCAGCTGCAACTGCCAGCACTGCTGGGGTCTTTAACTTCTCAGCATATTAAGCTTTTACTCATTTACCAGGTAGCATGTTGCATAGCAATGCAATTCTACCTTATGTCACATAAAAACTGCCTGCAATGAAAATTTCATGTCATTTCTACTTTTCACCCCATTTCTTCACAGATGAATCCCACTGTTTTACTAATCGTTGACGTACTAGTTAACACAGGCAGAGCTTGGAGATGGAGGTAATGTCATCAAGCCTTGCCTCATTTTAAATTCCTTCCTCTCGCTGGTGATATCAATGTTCACTGCAAAGACACTGATGATACTGAATTTAATTGGTATTTATGTGTAGGGTCATGGGTACTCTCAAAGAAGTTTCTGTGTAACTTTTCCCTAATTGAAATTAGATTGAAGTGTTGCTGTGTACACTGAGACTTAATGGTGACAACGTTGAGCCAGCTTCGGAGCTCAGATGCATGGCACGCATCCCAAGAAATCTGCTATGATGCTCCCACATACATCTATGCATATTTTTATGGTACAAGAGACATAAGGTGTGGAAAAGGAGCAGTCTCTTTAAGGGGGATGTGGCAACCCTATCTGCCAGTCATCTTGCCTCTGCTGTTCTATTCCTTTTACAGCCATTCTGCCTGGCTGGTATCTATAACATCTTTACATACGTGTTTAATGGCTGCACGGTGATTAAAACCCAGGGGAAAGGGAGAGGACATGGGAGTAATGGACTGGCAGCACTGGTACTATGTGAAAATGCTTTTTGGACTGATTTGGGGATGTATTTTTCACCACCTTGTATTTTAAATGACATATTATATGAGCAACCTGGTCTGCAAGCCATTTTGGGACTCGGTCTGAGGCTCACAGCTGCTGTGCAATGTGAAGGGCCAGTGTTGATATTGGCTATAACAAAATGTCACCATTAAATCCCTATTTTGCACCTTATTTTGACTCCAGACCAGTGCATCTTCTCCTCCCTAACGCTTGTGGAGAGTACAGAAAAGTGAATTCTCACTGGTAGAAGTGTTTTGACCGGGAGTTTAATTTATAGCAGCTCATAGAATTGCAGTGTGTAATAAGCAATGTCCTTGAACATTTTTCATGTGCTTCTAAGTGACTCTTTAAAAAACATTGGTTTCCCTTGTAAAAATCATTAAACTTATTAAGGAAGAAGCAGTAGTTGGTAGTCATCTGGGTTGGTAGTCATCCCAGTGCTTTAAATACTAGTGGATAATTAGTGACAGGAATAAATTAAATATATTTCAGGTATAAAGTTGAGGAAGATCACCAAATATTAGCAAAGCTCCAAAATCAAACAGCTTTGTGTCGCATGCTGTTTTAACGACTGTGGTCTATAAATGTGCATAATTTGAAAGAGATCACATGTTTCACTTAATAAAAATTACTGTGACATAAAATATATATTTTCTTAAAAAGTACTTGTAATATCAAAAGGACTGTGAAGTATTAGCCATTTAATACAAATTTATCTTTTCTTGCAGATGATTACATTTTCATTTTAATTGCTCACATTTTCGGTTCTGATCTTAATGTTTTATAGGAGTGAAGACATGCCACAAAGAAAGAAAGAAAAAAAAAAGATTTTATTTGTTAGTTAACAGTCTTCAGAAGTCCTAATTTGGCCAATGTGTTCTGCTGCAAAGTCTTGGAATGCTGTCTTGCAGTTTCAAAAGTGATCTTATTTGGCTTCCCAGAAACTATTATGCCTGGAGGATGCCATGAGAACAAGGGCTGCCTTGTTAACAAGTAGAAAACTCTCAAAAACAAGATAGGATCCTGATATAAATCATAATTTAGATGCACAGAGCTATGTTCACAACCACAGTAATGTAATTCATTTACATCTAGTTATTACTTATCTCCACCCGAACTCCGAAGTTCAGGAATGCAGCTGCCTTGTGCCTTGTGACTCGTGGGGGTTAGGGAAGAATGACATCACCAAATTTAAGCACATTACCACGCTGACATAGTGGCACCTTGTTTTCCCTTCCGTGGATAGAGCGGGGATTGTGTGCTACCCCCCATTCTCCCAAAGAATACCTTTTTTCCCCTTTCAAGCAGCTGCTATATGAAGGGTTGCAAATGTCACTTCAACTAATGATGAATGATGCTTGACCCTTGGACCTGTTACTATGAATTTTATGCAATGCTAAATTAATATGAAAGATCTCTGCTAGAAGACTTCAGCTATTATGCATGCAGCATAAATGATATGTTAAACAATCCAAATTTTTTTCTCATAACCATGGTAAAATGCAGAGCTGTTTCAACATTTTTTGATGTGTATTTCCACTTCAGATTAGTTTCTTTTCTTTCTAAAAATATTTTTGGTAAGCAAATCAGTTTGCGAAAAACATTGTCAAAAGGGCAACTGGCCCACATGTCTTTGTTGTTCACGTTTGAATATAATTAATTATGTAAAGCAATAGTTAGTGGGAGCTTAACAATTAGCAGAATCTGTCAAATAGTCACACGGAAATTACTAACTAATTGAACTATTGGTCTTTTATTGTTTCAGGAAGCAGGACAGAGTGTCATTTCTTTATCTCTTAAATTCACTATTATCGCAAATCACAATTTTCAAGCAATATATGCCTCCTAATAGGTTAATACATAAATAACCCGCCCAGTAATGCCACAGTGGGCAAAAGTGTTTGAAATAAAACCACCTGTTTTAATTAGTATTCGGATTCATGCTGTTAAAAAATGGTAATCCTCTTGCAGTTATATGACATTTTTAAAGCTTTGAATTTCCATCTGTATCTTATATTATGATGTTTCAGGATTGTCGTGAGTTAATTATGTTAACTTTGGAAACATTGCCTGCATTTAGAATGAAAAACTTCAGCTTGAATAGCCAGGAAAGCAGATGCTATCTTTCTTGTCAACTGCTTTGTTGTGTGATGCCTTGAAACTTTTTTATAAGATTCTGTCTCCAAAAGGAAGTATAAATCTCCATTTATTTGAAATGTTGCTCTAATCTAATCAATATTTTAATATATTTCTCACGGGAGGGACCTGAATGCGTCTCAAGGAACCAAAGACATGAAAATCTCTTATTTTATGTTGAAATCCTCGTTATTACAAGTCCATTCACAAGACTAATTTGTAGAACAGGAAAAATCCATGTACTATGAAGTTCTAAAATTGTTTTGAAGCATACCCTTGCCCTCCTGTAATATATGCCTGTAAGTTGAGGTAGTATGAGAGGCATTGGAAGCATTACAGTTGGGACACACATCCAGATAAACCCTGGACAAGAGAAAGGGAGGCACAAATCAACGGGCAACGTGGCAAATCTGCTCTGGGTTCTACCACAGGGAAAATGAACATGCAAAATGTGGATGTGCACGCGAGGTGGAGGGAAAGGTGTGAGGTGAACAAGGATTTGGTGGATGCAGGAGGCACCGCTGTCTCCTCCTGACACGTGAGGCTGTGTGGGAAATGGAAAACATCGTGATGTGAGTCACCCGAATTTTATCGCACCCCTTCCCTGCCAAGGAGGAACCACAGGCACTGCCAGGCGGGTTTACGTGTGCCCCAGGGTGTTCATGCGTCTCCTGAGGCTCAGTGGGAGAAGCTATGGGGTGGCACGTGGAATTGCACGTGGCAGGCTGGGTGGAGATATTATTTTAAGCACACACTGGCCCCAGATTTCCAGCCTTTTGATCAAAATTACCTGGGCAAGGTCTCAAATGTTGCTGTGTACGCAGCTCTGTATCCCACCAGTCCTGTGATTCCATGGATTTCATGAACACATGTTTGATCAGACGCTTTGGGCTTCCACACCTGCAAAGTCATCCTATTCTCCAATGGGAGTTATTTTTGCTGTCACAAAAATGTTAATGTTTGTAAGCCAGCTCTGTGCAAAAGAAGCTGAAATGTGCAGGATAACCCAGGCCTGGATCAGGACAGGATCCACTGGTATGACTTCAGGGTGGATGGAACCCTGAAGCTGATGAGTTTGTATGAAAAAAGTGCACTTACCAAGAATCTTCCATATTCAGGGTAACATGTGATTTTCAAAATGCATAAAAATATTTGAAAATTTACGTTATTATTAGCACTATTATTATCAAAGGACATTTCGTTAACATTTAAAAGTCCTTCAGTGCACTTGAAGATATATTTGTTTTAGCAACTTATATAATCCCCTCCTGTTTAAAGTTTTGTTTTAAACACATACAATTATCATCTCATATGCCCTGATTCAGTAAGTACTTAGAAGCATTCCTATCTTTAACAGCATAGCTAGTCCCAGCTAATATCCAGGGAACGGAATTAGAGCTTCAGATATTAGCAAAAAGTAATGCAAATGTGAATTAAGCAACATGGTTTTGAAGTAAGTTGACTGAGGACTTTTTATTCCTTAAACCGAACGCGAAAGTTTGACAAAAAAATAAAAAAAAAAAAGAATCAAAGCGAGCATTACTGATATTAATAATTATTTTTAAAGTATATAAAGTTGAATAATTTAGTCTGGCAACTTGAAGGAATTAGGCACTGAAATAACCTTCCAGTAAGGGTAGTGAAGAAAAATGCGAATGGCTTTGAGGCAGAGACATCAGTGAAAATATAATATATAAGCAAATTTAGATATATTCATACATATATATATATATGTGTGTGTGTGTGTGTACACACTTGTGGACATACAATGTAAGAATGGTGTTTTTGTTGGGTTTTAGTGTGTAGGTCACATTAATTAATGTAGTTGTAGTTACCTGCATTGTAAAACATTACTATTTCTAAGATAATAGAATTTATTATTTATATTTATACCAAATTTTATCAAATTTATATTCGTGCCTTTGCCTTTCCTGGTGTAACTTTCCCTACAGACAAACCTACATCTAACATGGTGCTCTGCCATGGAAAATTCTCACTAACTCATATCTGTCCATGAGGTGAAGTGATATTCTCTGTTCACTATATAACTGATAAGAAATTGTTGTGTTAGGTAACAATCTCAGCCAAGTTTTCATGAACTGAACCAAGGGAGGTGAAACCTGAATTATTCTTATTACCCAAATGCAGTCCTGGATCTTTGTCTTGGGTTTTTCAAGGCAACTCACTTTATTGCTCATAGAAAATAATACGTAACTCCTAAAGGCAAGGTGCAAGTATTAGAGTGCTAGTTTGAAAGTATTTAACAAAGTGTCCTTTCTTTTTGAATAACTTGAACAAAGTGTTTAAATGACCTCTTCCTAACCAGAAGAGAATATAGAGAAGAAATTAAGCTTTATTGGTAAATTAAAGCCCAAATCCCATGGTTGATGAGAGATATGGTCCGTTTGAAATAGTTACAGTTTCAGACTTTCTCTTCTACAATCAGCGGGTGGAGACCAACATAATCCAATTAATTGTAATTCCCTTTTGTGGCACTGGTACAGTGGTGAATGATATAGTAAGTCCATTGAAGTCTTATCTTTGGTCAGATAATCCAAATGGATTCATATTATGAAACAGTCCTTTATAAAAGTTCTGATGAAGAGAAGTGTTTTGACTTTAGCGAACCAAAAGATAAATTCTATACAAAATAAAATGTTTTGTCCTTGACATCTACAGAGCTTGTGTACACCTGATTTCATGTAAGAATACTTCTTTCAGATGCTCTGCTTCAAAGAGCCCGTTCATTAAAAAATAAAAATGTCAAATTTGTGCTCTGGACATCCCAAAAACAACAAGGTGTGAGAACAGAGATTTACATGTGTGGGTATTTCCTGTATCCTTGGAAACAGTCCCATCAAAATAAATGAGGTTACAGATATGAGGAATTTGTGAATAGCACTTTGAGAATTGTTTAGATTTCTATTTTTCTAATATAAAAACCAAATACTATTTCATTGATAATCCTTATAGCTGTAAACAAACCATATATGTTTGTTCCCTTCCAGTATTGTAGAAGGACTAGGGGAATTGCTTAATTTTAGCCTGAGCTTTGATCTATTTACATTTGGAAGTCATTTACATAAAGGAAGTTATAATGATCTTTATTGTTTTGTTAATTATTTCCTTTGATTATTGAAACTCACTCACTGAGGCACAAGCTCATTGTTACTGGGGTCAGTCACAATAATATATTTGGCTGTGTGCAACAAGTCAGGATTGGGTGGTATTCTTGTTTTTTGAATTGTTTTCATGCAGACCCTTTCAGTTTAACAATCACTGGAGACAGGGCTGATTTAATGCATCGCTCGTCTGATCCAGTGCTTCATATTTTGTATTTCTCCTTTCCTTTAAAGTTGTCCATAGCAAGCCCACACTACAGCAGAGTGTTTTTGCTTGTAGCATGTTGATATCTTATATTTACTAAAGGATACTGAGATGCCATTGTGGAAGACAACACACTAGACAATATATTGAGGTCAGATCTTTGCAGACTCTCTCAAAAATACTCTTTTCCCTTTATTTTTTTCTCTCCCTTAAAGTGTCTGGTTGAAATTTAATACAAAGACTTTTTTACCCTTTGGGGTACATTACATATGAAATAATTTATGACCCATGAATCACAAGAAAGCAGTGAATTAGGTTTCAGATAAGTCTGCCAAATATTACAAAACATTGTGTACAGATTTTTGGACTATGAAAAGGCTTTTGACAAGAATGGAAATAGAAGCAGTGTTAGAAACAGCAAGAAGGGGAAGAACAGAACAGCTATATGACAGAATCCTAAAGCACTCTGAGTTAGTAGCACAATTAAAAAGATATGAATATGAACATACTTTTGAAGTATGAAAATGGGACAGAGAGTCATTGTCCAATTCCTTTCTGTATTATATCTTCAGAGCCTTCAATTTATTTAAAATGTAGATTTGCAGACACTGATACACATAAATCTGATAAAAGATCTGGCTGTAAATGGGGAAGAAAAAAAAAAGATAAAACCCCTAAAATTAGATTGCAGAGAAGCTTACTGGAGAGCAATTACACAATAAAAAATTGTTAATAACATATTTGAAGTTGGAAGGCGGATATTTACCTTGACTAATGTATGTATACACAATGCACAGCAAAGAGCGGAAGATCATTCAAGTCAAAAGCAGAATTTAGAATGAACTTTTCCCTTTGAATAGCAAAATGTATCCTGAAGAATAAGTTACGTAAGTGTAAGCAAGTATTTGGTGTTTTTTGTTCTGTAGACATTAGTCTGGTACAAAATAAAGAGGGAAGGATAAACAGAAAAAATAAAGTGTGCTTTAACTATTAGGAAGAAGCTGAAGTTACTGTGCAATAACTAGAGAGAATTAGATAGAGAGCAGAATCTCAGCACTGTAAGACAAATGTAATTTCCCCTCAGCACAGACATTTAATTTCTGTGAGTTGCAGAAAGTCTGCCAAGCCCCTTCCTGGAGTTCGGGCAGCCTTGGTGCTCTGTGGGAGGGTAAGGGCTGGGTGGGAATTCCTCCTGCTCTTTTCTTGTCCCCTTTTTTAAACCCTGAGCAGTACCTGACTAATTCTCTGCTCCCAAAAGGAGTGATCAGGCCCTGCAGGTCCCATGCTGGGGCTGTGTCTGCCTGCTCCTACTCTTTGTTTAGAAGTCACCTCCGAGCGAGTCTGGCAGAAGTACGTTGATCTGTAAACAGGTGGTTATTTACTCTTAGGGAGTTTCAGTTGCATTTTAAGGGGAAATATTCTCTCTTTAAAATCATTCCTTTTCCCATACAGAATAGTTGATTCAGCTAAATTTAATGAATTTTAAAAGTACTTGTAATTATAATCCCATCACAGTAATTATTGCTTCAGATCACGATGATAGAATCTGCTAAGTCAAAAGTAATATCTGTCATTGAAGCTTGTAGCAGGTATTGGCAGTGAATAACATGAGTACCTTGGTGATGATACTTGTTTCTGGCTGCCAAAAGCATTGTCCTTCCGTGAATATTTTTATACTTTCAGTTCTAAACAGCAACTGATAGTGTAGAAATTTCCCTGGTGCTGTGGCATCGCTGGGTCACCACTTTTCCAAACCTTTGAACTCCTCTGCATGCCTACATCACGTACCACCCCTGAACTCCTCAAGCGTACTGGATCTTTTTCACAGAAACAATGAGACAGTTCATCCCTCTCTTACTCTTTGGACTTTGTGGAATTATACGAGGATGAATATGACCCAGTGTGCCCAAGTACAGAAATCTTTTCTTTTTCTGGCACAGGCTGAAGTTTAAGTTAGCAGTACTTGGTTGCTCCAGCATGCCCCCAGGTCAGAGGACTGTCATTTGGGAGGACTGGAATAAGCAGCACTCTGGGTGCACACAGAGATGTTCTGCATTTTAGCTGAAGCTGCTCAGTTATTTGTGCTTGGACTTCATGGAAATGGGCATTCCAATAATAAACACATGTTCAGGCACTGTAACATCACAGCTTAAATTTTCTGTTAAAAGGACATGCCAGGTTCCTCCAGCAGAGGAGGAGAAAAGCACACAAGCTTTCTTTTGCTGACTATATCCCTGTAAGTCATCAGTGCTAGCATTGGATGGATTCAGATGAGGCTGTTTAGAAATCCATTGCAGATGAAATGCAATGATTTGTTTAGCTGACATTTTCCTTGATTTGTTTAAACACTCCTGGCGGTGAAGGGCCATGCATTGAGTCCAGGCAGAACAATGGATCTCCCAAATCTAGCAAGGGAGAGAGGAAGAATTCACCAAAATCCACCTGAATGAGGAAATTATTGCTTCACAAGAGTTGGGGTTTGTGTTGTGCTATTTCATAGAAGTTCCAGGGGTTTATGCACTTTGGAGGGTGTATATAGACTGCAATGTCAGGGCAGGATTTACCTCAGGGGGGAAAGCTCAGCATCTTGTGCCGTTTCACCAAGGGATTGAGCTCCTGGCCATAGAGTGAGAAACAATCATCACCACTTCTCATCATCCCACTGCTGTCATGTCTGGACATCTCTGTGCTCAATTGCTGCTCTAAATTGAGTATTTGAAATAAGTTGTCTGCCCCAAGAATGCTGCTGTGTCTGTGCACTGGTGATCAGAAAGGCTGTGGCTTGGAAAATGCAGGTACAGCAATGGAACACACACACACACATCTTCCAGTGTACACATTGGTGTTTGTGCTGTCAGTCATGAGAACAGCCCTCACAAAGGGATTTTGTGGTGAAGAACTGTGCTAGTGCACGTGGAGAACTTCTGCTTGAGTCTGTTCTTTCCCTTTTTTCCTACTGAAGACCATGAATGATCGGAAGAATATTTTTGATTAATATAACTATGAAGAAAAAAAAGGAAAGAGAGGTGTCTTCAAATTTCATACAAGGTTCTTCAAGTTGGGAAAAAAAGCATAATGACACTGGTCAATTGGTCTTTTCCTAGTGTTTGCATGAGGAATTTTCTCTTCCTCTTTCAACCACAGGACTCTGTTTTGGATGTCTCAGTAGTAAAATTTCTGTTTGGATGAGTGAGTCCAAAAAATTTCCCAAGATTTAAGCCAGCTGGGAATTCTTTGTGCACACTCAGCTCTTCTGCAATGATTTTGCTGTGAGGGAGATTGTAAGGATTATTTAACAGTGCCATGGACTTTCTCCAGGGGAGATCTCCCTTGGCTTATACACTGGTCACTGGGATAAAAACCCAGTGCTCTGAGGTTTCTCACACTGGAGCTGGGGGTTGATTTACCCAAATGCCAAATTTTCATCCCAGTGCTGCTGTGTGCAGCCACCAGCAGGGAAATGATAGAAAAGGCAGCAACACCAGCAAATGGATCACAGTATGAGACTGAAAAAGACCCTGGCTTTAGAAAGTTTTTTGAGGGCACAACCTCCCCAGCAGACCAGGCATTGCCAGCACGATTTGCAGGACTTGCTTCCCATGTGATTTGTGGTCCTCCATGAGCTGCAGGAATGTGGAATGCTCAAAGGGGGCAAAAACCTCTGAAGGTGGTGCTCTGGC
>NC_071577.1:36868203-36890703 GCF_024509145.1 Vidua macroura
AGCTTCCCAAAGAGTTCATGGAGTTTCCCTGTCTGGAAACTCCTGTGTCACCTGCTCCAGGTGACTCTACTCTGGCAGCAGGGGATGGACTGGAGGATCTCCAGGTGTCCCTTCCAACCCCAACTATCCAGTAATTCTGTAATTCTATCTTCTGCCATTACAATCCAGCTTCATACTGGTCTTCTGGGGCTCAGCATATTCATCCTCCTCCTTATCCCCTTCTTTATCGTCCATTGCTGCATCTTTTGCAAACACTATTGTACTCTGAACAAAGATATCAGCGCACCGTGATCTCACTCCTGTTGTCTTCTGCTCTTGTCCTCACTGCTAGTGTCCAAGTCAGAGTGATTTGACATCTTTTGGTGGCCCAGTGGGGCTGTTTTTGATAGTGGATGTACCAGGTAATCGGTCGTAGGCTTGTGAATTAAGTTTGAAAGCATGTCGGGACGACACTGTCTACTAAAGCATTAATATTCATGAGTGAGAAATTAATGTCCCTTTCTGCTATTTGAACTATTATTAATTCTTATTATGATTTTGAGAGCCATTATACACATTGATAGGCTAATGAACAGTCATTTATAGAGGGATTTTAAGACAGTTTATTCCAAGGAAGGAAATGCTAGCACTCCAGGACGTGCTTCGCACTATTTCAAACCCCTAATTCTTGTTGCTTGCTTTACTGCACATCAGGGTGATTTCTACCTAATCCAGCTGTCTAAAGTAAGCTACAATTTCCAATCAATCTTCTCTTTATTTGGCCTTTACTGCCATAGGATCTACAAATCCGTATTCTTACCAACTCTACTTAAAAAACGTCTATAAACAACAATTAGGTGTTTTCAGTGTTTTTGGAGCTCTTCTGTATGTTAATAGTCTTGAAGCAAAGTAAAAAATCTCTTTTCTTTGGTATCATTTCCATTGCAGATGATTCTTTGGCTACTTGTGCTAATTAATTTGCCTGGTCAGTACTGAGCTGCTAGAAAATCTCCTCTCTTCTCCAGTTTGTTGTGAAAAAGAGACTATTCTTCAAAAAATTAGAAGTGCAGTGCTGGGTGTGCAGTACAATTAGAATAATGCCAGAAAGAAAACTTGATTCCCAGATTGGCATGCTGATTATATCCCAGCACTGAAGACTCCTTAGTCAGGGCCTTGCATGGGTTATGTAAGCTTAAGGGATCTAAAAACCTACATGTAGTAGGCAGTGACAAGTTCCCAAAAACATTTATGGGGACTTAGTCCTTTAGCTGGAGGTTTCAGCAGGAATTAGAACCCAGGAGGTGTGGTGGACTCCTTATTCTGGTAATGTTGTAAAGACTATGTGGAGAAAATTCCACAGCAAGTTTAGCATCAATTTTCCTGGATGCTGCTGCCATTTTAATTATGTGCATGGGAACAAAACTTTACAGTACTCTCAGTTATTCAAAGCACTTGCTCTCCACCTTCAATTTCCCCTATACCTAACTTTAGATATGGCCCTACTGTTAGAACAATTTACATATGACCAGAATATTAGAAGATAATTCAAGGTGTTACAGAATCTCAGAATTCTGCTTGCCAGGCTGAGGTTGGATAAAAACTGTCCATACAGCTTATATCAGGGAACTTACAAATGATAAATGGAAGTCCACAAGACTTCTGGCCCAATACTAATTTAGTTTCCTAGGATTTGAAAAGTAGGGTGTCTTGGTTTTTTTTATCCAGTGATTTTGTCTGGTATTACTGGCAAGTCATTTTGTATTATTTTGGATGAAATATGCACTTCTAAAGTGTGCCCAAATGCTGCTATGAAGTCAGGTTCAGCCACACTTAAATTACTCAGTACCACAAATAGTTCTATTGATTTTCTGGAAGATCAACAGATGTAGTTCAACAGATTGTCTGCAAGTAAAATTGTGCTTCATGTGAGTAAGGTGGTAGAAGTGCCAACAACTGAAACAATTAATCACCTTATTTACAGAATTCATCCTTCATAGCCATAGAAACTTTTGCCAGGACTTCAGCCACTGAAATCTATCCCTAAAATCTGTTTAGGAATGTTAACAGGTAAATGTGGTAGCTGATTCTAAATCTTTATTTTAATTGAACTAGTTCTCTTGAAATGTCTCAGGCAAAGGCATGGAGAAAAAGAAATTGCTATTACAGTGCAGTGAGGGCTGATATCCACAGCACAGGAAATATTTAAATACCCACTAGTCCTTCCAGATCTTTTCAGCTGGAGCAAGCTGTATAGACTGTGCATCTGTACAGACAGTGCATCTGTCCAACTGCACTTACGAAAAAACCTCACTGATATTCCACAAAGGAAAATTCCACCCAGTTCCCAAAGCTGCAACATCTGTCTCTGGTTTGGGAGGCTTGGGTTCAGGTCTTTGATTTTCTCTGCAACAGGTTGGAAAGATTACTTCATTGGAAAGATTTTTTTCAATGAGGTCTAGTGATTATGCCTTCATTTCAGTTCCTTATCTCTAATATGAATTTAATAGGTGCCACATAAGCACTGTAGATAAATAGGAGATTTATTGTTTAAAATGCACACACAGAGGCAGATGTGAGTGTATTTATATATATATATACTCTAAATAAAAATCCTTCTGCCAAAATTACGATTCTCCTGCAGACAGTTTTCTGAATGAACGTATCAGTTACTGCAGTGGGTTTCCCACTTGAGACAGATGAACAGAGGAATGAGATTAATTAAAAAAAAACCGTAGTGTTGAAAGTCTGACTTGCAGGTTTTCAAGTGGAATCCCTAGCCTGATATGTCTCAGGTCTCAGTGTGGGGAACAGAAAATGTGGAGTCCACACCCACCACCAGATCTCTGGAGAAAGGACATATTCCTGAAGGGAGACTACAAGAAGGATGGAGAGAGACTTTCTACAAGAGCCTTTTACAGGGCAGTGGGGAATGGATCCAAACTGACAGCAGGTTTATCTTAGATATCAGGCAGAAATTCTTCCCTTTGAGGGTGAGGCCCTGGCACAGGTTGCTAGAAAAATTCTGGGTGTCCCATCCCTAGAGGCGTCCAAGGCCAGGTTGAACAGGGCTTGGAGTAACCTTGTCTAGTGGAAGGTGTCCCTGCCCATGGCAGGGGGTGGAACAAGGTGAACTTTAAGGTCCCTTCCAACCCAAATCACTCTAGGATTCTATGGTTTGTAGAGCACCAGATCCAGTCAGCATATGTGGCTTCAGACCTGTCAATCCCCCCAAGGATCAAGCCCCCCAGGCACTTAGACAAAGCAGTCCCCCATTTCTGGAGCTCAGGATTTTCAGTCCTGAAAGGAAAGGAAGCATTTCTTTGCATGGGGAAAAGCAGAGCCATAGGCACCTAAAGATCCTCAAAGGTCACAATTGTAGTACCTAATTAGCCTATGCACCTTCAGGGGTAGATGGCAGCTGAATAAAGTTTTTCAGAATTTAAGTGCCTAGACACCACCTAAGGTCCACATTAGATACTCATTTAATTTTTGTTTTTTCAAGATCTGGATTTTTTTTTTTTTCTGTGATTGCTCTGATAGACCATTAACACTTTTTTCAAATGATTTCACACATATCCTTTCGATATATCAATTAAGGTCTCCTGGTGCATGCTAAGCAGAATTCTCAATGTCATTCCTATCAATCCTACAGTGTTATGTGTTACCCTACTATACGGAAACTGAAGATGGTTATTTAGCATCTTAGACATGATAGAATTTTGTAACTTTTTTGGTTAGCAAAAATTGCTAGATAAAATTTTTTTTAGAGTTTTGTTGGTCTGTGACACTGGTCTTTACTGGGGTATTCTGACAAAATCTATGATGGCAACATAGCAAAGCAATGAATTCTTCTTCCATGGGAATCATAGACTTGTTTTAACTCTCAAAAGCTAACAGTGCTATCAGTAGTTCTCAGTCCCCTCTCCATGCTGGTCAGTTGTCTTCATCTCCAGCATTTCTGGCATCAGAACTTTGTAGGTGCCCTACAAAGTTTTTTTTCTGAGTTTTGACTCTTGTTCTTCTTCACTAAGAGCCCCCAAGAACCCACTGCCTGTGTGGCTCGAGACAACATGCTGCAGAAACTCACACCTATCTGGGCAATGATCATGTTTCAGTCTTCAGCAGACCAGAGCAAATTTTTGCACTGAATAATGTAACTTTTGAGGAGTTTGCACAGAAGCTGTCTGCACCAAAATCGGGGAAAAATTAAAAAAAAAAAAACAAACAAAAAAAACCAAAAAACCTGTGTCAGGAGGCAATAAACAAGTCATCAATACATAATCATGACCAAAGAACTGAGCTGCATTGCTTGAAAATATAATGTAGGAAGGACCTGCTCTGAACTACTCTGCAGTGTAATGAAAATAGTAGCTGGGAAACAGAAAGGAAGTAAATACATTCATTTATTCTGACAGTCATAACATCCTTGTATCATCTTGGTGGAAAGTTACAAAAGATGTCTAAAGAGATTTTCAAAAGACATCTAAAGAAACCTCACTCGAGGCTTACAAAGAACAAGGCTCAAGGCCAACTCGTCTTGGAAAGACAAGTCAGCATATTGCACTGTAAGAAATCCATGACAGTCTCTTAACATCATCACGTAATAGGTTCCTGAGAAACCAAATCTTATCAGTCTCTGGCATTATGCAAATTTCTGTCATAATCTCAATCTGTGGGCTTCGAGTCCTAATCAAACTGCCTTCAGATTCACAGTTGGCGAGCCTCCTATTGAAATCGTTTCTCTATCCTCCATTTACTTGTCCAAGGAAGTTTTGGGGCTTGGCATGGCATCAGAAAGCCTCAATTTCATGTGAACATGGTGATTTATAAACAAATCCAAGGTCACCACAATATATTTCACATGATACATTATAATTAATACACTTTCTTGGCCAAATTTAAATATCAGAAGACAGTAGAGATCCATAAACTAATGTGAGCAGAAGAAAAAAAAAAACAAAAAAACAACTGTGTAGAAACGAGAAATAATGAAAAGTTAAGGTGCACGTTTTTAAAAAATTTCTTGAAAAACAAAGGAATGATTTTATGAGTAGCATAATCTCAGGGATACCCAACCATGCAAATGTATGAATATGTGTGTGGCTTAAACATTCTCCCAAACACAATAACACTAAAAAGTATTATCAGCTCATTCAGAGTGTGGTACTGGATATTTTCAGTGGGGTTTGAATAGTATTAAATCAATTTTTGAACTGTCTTTATCTGGAAAGTTGTGTGAATATCTGATTCAAGAATCATTAACTGATGAAATCATTGGCAGAGAAAGAAAAAGCCTTCCATTTTAGAAGAGATGTTAAGATGGTGCCAGAGACAGAGACTACAAGAGAAGGTTTCTAATCTATGGGTGTTAACAAAATACAGATTAAAAGTGTATATGACCATTCTGAGTGAAACAAATAAGTAAAAGAAAATATAAGTAAAAAATATTTAAATATATTTAAGCTGTAACGTTCTCAACATTATAGATATCATATTCTAACACAGTCTCCACTTAAATTCAAGCCAATAATAAAGAAGGTCTCCACTGAAGATCTAAATGGAGACTGTTGTATTTGCAGTAGCAGCAAACTGGTAACCAAAGAGGTTCACTCCAGGCTTTTGTTCCCAGGAGGTGTCAAGGAACAATATGTCCTGGTAACCTCCCAGTTCTTTCTCAATGACCTTTTCTTCACAGTTGCAAACTGTTTCTGCTCAACAGCATTTTTAAATAGATCTTTTCAGGTCTGGAAGCAACTCATTTAGGGAAAAAAAAAAATTGGAGGTCATGCTTTGAATAGATTTTTTTCTTTCGAGGTGTAAAGTAGCCCAATTTAAGAAATTAAGAAATGTTTAAAAATAAAGGAAAGAAATTAATAGGTAAGACATTTCTTCTTTTTTTTTTTTTTTTTTTTTTTTTTTTTAATTGGAAAGTTTTAATTAAGATGTTGGAGGGAAATGAAAACAGAATCTACATATGAAAATTTACCTCCTCTGCAGGGCGTTTCCTTGTGAAGGATGCTCAGGTAACACCTGTCCATAGCAGCCTGATTCTAGATTGAGTTTGGGTTTTATTTTTCTAAAACTGAGCCTCTGGGTTTGAAACAAGACAAGTTGTGATATTTACTAATTCTTTTCTTTGGATAGCAGTCAATTCTGCTAAAAGACAACACTTCATAAAACTCTTAAATATGCACTGAAGCAACATTTTAACAGGATTTTCCCCTTTGTAAACTTTAGCTAACACAGTGTGCTGGTGATCCCATCAAATGAAAGAATATTTAAATTATATTTAATGAATAAAATTTACCTTTTGAGAAAAAGAGGAGACCCTGCATAACCTCACTCAAAGGGCTACACCAGTGATGAAAATTGCCCTAATATTACAGGGACAGAAAAACAGTTTAATTTGCTGTTATAAATATGGTGGAGGCTTTCCAGCTATCATCAAAGGAAATGAGGAAGTTTTAAAAGAATCTGTACTTGGATTTTTCTATCATGCAAAAGTTTGCGTAGGAGGGACATATTCTACCCCAGCTTTGTCTTTTTTGTTATTACAGTTATAATTTTTTTAGCATAGCAGAAATTTTATTGCGGATGCCTGGCCTGTCTCTTAACTCATGCTAATTATATTCATAATTAAATGTTAAACAAGAATTGACTAGGCCAACTGGCTTGCACAGGTGTTTGTGATATGAATGGTTTAATGCTCCCACAATAAATTATTGGATACAAATCTGCAGTAATCTACATAGAGAGACCCTTTTGAAGAACTTTGACATACGTGGTAGGTTCAGCACTGTGCTTTGAAGCCAGGGCTTGCAAGCAGCACTTACAAGAGAGTTTTTTGTCTAAACCCTGACTTGCCCTTGACTGCATGAGCACTAACATGGCTAAAAGTTTTTTTTTTCTGGGTTCTTACCTGCCATGGGATGCAGGTCCTCAGAGCAGTAACATTAATGGGAAGGTGGAGTAGTTACTGGATGCTTGTGGAAATGTCATCTGCCTCATTTCAACTTGCAAAGCAGTAGTTTGTGTTTGTAACTAATGACCAGATTAATCACAGAGGCTTCAGAGACTTTCTGTTAGCTTTACACCAATTGCTGCTTCTAAAAGGATGGAATCAAACACTGGCAAATGGAGAAAGGCTAGGGTTTCAGTTTGTTCCTCTTCCACTTAATTTTGGGGCATGGAAAATAGTCTATTAGCCTAATTTAAATTTCATCTGTGGTTAAGAGACTCTTTTTGTAGAGACAAAAAACTGGCAGAGCTGCACAGGGCAGGGATGGAGGGATTTAAAAGTGGTGTAGATGTGGCACTTGGGGACATGGGTTGGTGCTGGATTTGGCAGTGCTGGGGAAATGGTTGGACTTGATGATCTTTAAGGTCTTCTCCACCTAAATAATCCTGTCATTCTATGAAAGAAAGGGCAGAAGGAAGAATAAAGCCAATTCGAGAGTCTGTATCTGGGTTAACATAAGGGAAACCCATAGAGAAAATCAAGCAGGAGAAAGTGGTGAAAGAGAAACTGAGAAATCTGAGCAGCACTGGGCAGGAAAGGGTTGGGAAAAAGAGAGAGGAGGAGCTCTTTAGTGACTGTGACAAGATCCCTGTGACCTGGAGTGTTTGGGGGAGGCAGGGGGAGAGGAACTTCTCCTGAGGGTTATCTGGAGCTCTTGACAAAGTGAGAATTGGCACTCCGGGTTTGAGGGGAAAAATGTTTCATCAGGCTTGTGAGTGAAGCTTCCACTTGGGGAAAGTAATAACAGGAGGAGAAGCAGCCTATAATGCCCCAGTTACACAATTTCAGAGGTGCAAAAATGGAAGAAGTGAGGCGGGGAAAGTGGGAATAGAAGACCAGGAAGGGAGGGAGAAGGAGACCCTCCAAGAACAAGAGAAGGGGATGCTGAAAGCCATCACCCACTGTGCTGTGCCGTCTTCCTCCCTGCTTACACCTTCCTACAATCCAGAAGTTTCCACCTTTCCAAATAAGAGTAGCACCACACCTGTGTGGCAGCACATTGGAGCTGAAGCAGCAAAGGTTAGCATGACAATGTCTAGGTGAAAAAAAGTACCAACTGAGGTTCTCTGGTCCCCATCACATAGATATTTGAGGACCTGGTACACTGTTTGAAGACCTAAACTACTACAGCTGTGGTACCTACTCAGAGTAGGTACTAACTTTATGGAGTATTTCTATGCATTCTAAATGTTTCAAGCAGCTGAGTTAGGGGAACGTGCATAAACTTAGCCTTCACACTTAGAACTATTTTTTTTTTTTTTTCTTTTTCAATTTTCTCTTTTGAATTTCCTTTTCAACCAAGACCAAACTGGGAAAAGCAGGAAGGCTTGCCCGGCAGGCAGGTTTATTCACGCTTCTGCAGCTCCAGCTCTGGGCTATCAAGTGCCATTTCTAGAACAGCCCTTTCCCTGGCTTGTGTTCCATTTGCATCTGGATGCTCACATGCAGCCAGAACTAACCTACACTCCCTGCAGCTGAGGCTGGTGCTTCGTTTTCTTTCTACCACAGATCAGGGCACCTGATGAGGCCACATTCCTGCTGCAAGCTTAAGTGCATCATTTTTTTTACAAAAAATTAGCCCACTGTGGAGAGAGAAATCCTCCACAGAGAAATAATAAACCATGATGAGAGTAACCACTTTAGGAGATGTTAGAATTTGATCTAGGATCTGTGGTTTTGCTTTGAAGCAGTAGTTGTCCTTTACTTCAGATGGTATTTGTGAATCGTTGCCTCAAAAAAATAAAAAGGGGTCTTTTGGCACATTCTTTAGGCTGATGACAGGCAAAATGAAGTAGATTCTGTCTCAAAAATCTCCAAAAATAATCTTAGGTTTGACATAACACACCATGTCATGAAGTGATATAAGCCACATAAGCACAAAGCAGGCTTTAAATTTAAAGAAGAATAATCCTATTTTCAGATAGGATACTTTCCATCAATTTGGATAACAAATATCTGATGCAGAATATAGCCATGTATTGAGATCCCTTAAAACCTGCAGTTCCTGGTAGTAGGTGGCAGTGGCAGCCTGCTTTCTACCTGTGCTCTCTGAAAGTTGCTCAGACCATCCAAACACTCACATGCATTAATGATTTCTATCTAGAAATAAGGATCTGCACAATTTTTTAATGTCTTTAACCCCTCAGCACCTGTGATACAGAGTTCCCAGTGCTAGAGAGTGATGCAAAATGCATTAATGCTCAGCACTGGGAAATCCCAGCTCCTGGTGCCAAGAGGTTCATAAATATAGTAATGAAACCTCTTGACTCAAAAGTGAGCACTATTTAACAGAGCAAGCATGAACAGCCTTTAGGAGATTTTGCAGCTGGATTTGTTCCACTGTGTCAGAGCTGAACCTCCATGATAGTAGTTTTATAAAACTGTGCATGGTTAAAAGAGAGAGTTTAAGGAAGCCAGGCAGCCAAAGAATTAAAAGTAAATAAATCCATGGAAAGGAAAAGTAAATATACTGCTGCATCCCTACCAGAAAAAGAGGCATCAAGATTCCCCAGTATGAATCTAGTGACAGATGTCAAGGTCTTTGGGAAGTGTCCACTAAGCTTTATTTTGCACATGTTCCTGAACAACTAAAACAAGTATTTTGTGTGATAATTTACAGCAGATCAGTATCAATAAATCAGAATCATGTAAGCAGTCATGTTTATTATATCCCTGTTGCTTAATATTCATGATAGTAATTTATTTTTATAGTACAGTTTCACTGTTATCTCCTCCTTTGCTGTAACTTTGAGACAAGCAAGCTGCAAAAGTAGAAGGTCAGGTAATACTTTGAAGACAGTAAAAGTTCATTCACTTGGAATTTGCCTGCTTTGTTGTTTTTCTTTTTTTTTTTCTAATGCTTTAGTGACTCCTTAAAATATTTATACTATCATTCCTAACCTAGCATTATTTATTTAACAAATATCTCTGCAAAATGAGAGTTGCAGAGCAGTGTATGGGTAAGAGCTCTACAAATGAAGAATCCAAAAATTTCTAGAACTGTTCAATTGAAAATGGTCATGAAATCTTCTGTCAAGGTCTGTATTTTAACAGAATACTTTTCTTTTAAAAAGTTTAAAACTCACAGTTATTTAAGGTTTCCTGACATTTTTCAATGGCAAGACTTGTTCATCAGGATGGCAATAATAGAAACAAGAGGTTTTATCCATGAAACATGCAGAGTACAAACAACTACAATTTCTACCTGCCACTCCTACTGAAACTCCTCATTAATGACTGAGGCCGTAGTAAATTCAGATCTACTCCCTAAGAGTGCATTCAGATTTAACTGAGTGGCTCTTTTTTGCTTTTCACATGTACTTTTTGGTAAAAAATGGATCTCAGCTGTGTCAATTGAGGTACAAGGACCTCCATTGTTCCTTTAGTGCAGCCATAAAGCACGACTAAATTTAGTGAGAAAGCACAAATTCAAGGATGATGTAGATGTCAAGATATTCTCTATTTTCCATTAATCAGGAATCAACAGAATTCTTGATTTTCTTTGCATTCTTTTTCAAAAATATTTTTCTGTCCTAATGATCTGCTTCACTGTTTCATCTCAGACTGAGTTTCTGTAGCAGCAGAATCTCTCAATGTGTAAAACTCCTCTGGTTAAAGACAGCCTGTAATTATACAATGGCCTCATTGGTATGTCCCCTTGTCTTTCAATTAAGGATGAGCTTTTGATGAAGTTGTGTTGGTTACTGCACATAATCAATTCTTTCTCATCCAGGAACATATTTTTCATTAGACAGGAGGTGGAGGCCACACAAAAAAATATTGCTGATCAGATGAATGAAGTCTAAACCTACCTCATCACAAAGATAACATCTAAAAATGCTTCAGGTTTATTTATGGCAAACAAAAAATATGACTAGGCTTCAAGAAATGATGAAGATAAGCAGACATAAAAGACATTTTTATTCTAAGTGTAAACTATCATTAAATGTACTTAGATTTATACCCTATAATTATTATGATTGTAGCAATTAATCAATCAACTGATTAACATGTAGGGTCAGCAGGACACAGTGATCTTATCTTGAAGCTTGAATTAATTAATTATTCCTTACTCTACATTATTATTTTCTACTAGTGTATGTTTTCTCAGTGTCCCTATTGAAAAAATATATCTTTTTTTTTTTCCCTGTGATGTATTGAGTCGAGCAGGGGAAGACACTGACGTACATTTACTAATTTGCCATCAGAATTTCAAATTAATTAAAACATTTTTAAAACATTGCATAATTTTTAACTACTTGTTATATTCTAATTAGCAAGGTTCAATTAAATTGTTTTCAACGTAGCAACTTAAGAGCTCTCATCTCTTCAAGTGGAGTCAAATTCAGCGGGTGTATATTGTTGCAATGATATAATTCCACGTTCATTATCCCACAACCAGTGAAGTCTCTCTGAGCAGAGCATTTGTTTACTGTCTGTGGCAGTGTGAGGATTTTCCAGTTCCACAGGCAGTCCTGCTGTCAGGATTGAGTTCTTCCTGAAATTCGCCTACGATTCAATTTGCTTTATGCAAAATTATTTTATGCCCCTGCCCGTGGCAGGGGGTTGGAGTCAGATTATCTCTAAGGGCTCTTCCAACCCAAACCATTCTAGGATTCCATGAAAGGCATCCGTTCCAATAACCCCTTCCTTGTGCTGAACATTTCCTCTGTCTCTTGGCAATATAATTTGTCTAACCTACTAGAACTCTTGCTGGCTCCAGAGGAAACACCCTCTTGCACCACCACCGTGCCCAATTTCCCCCAAGATTTTTTGATATTCCTGGTTCTTAAAAGCTTCAGTCAGAGCTCTATTTTTTTTTTTTTTTCCTTCTTTTTCTGTTTTATGTTGTCTTACCTTTTTCTCTTACTCCATGGTTACTAGCAAGCCTAGGAAGCCCTGGTGGTGTTGAGGAAAAAATTAAATGCTCTGTCAGACAGCACCTACTTCAGTGGCTTGTCCCAAAAAACATTCAAATTCTCTGGGCATGTAAAGCCATATTTTTATGCTATTATCACCTTCTAATCTTCCCTTTGCTTGTGCTGTGATGAACAAGGATAAAACAGATTTTTTGAGCATCTCCCTTCTCTTCTTGTGCTGCTCTGTGGCCATGGGACGGCCAGGGAGGTGTGGGTATGGGGTGTTTGGGGCTGTTTTAGCCAAGCAGACCAAGTTTTCCATAACCCCATGCTGACACACAATGCAGCTCTCTTCTCCAAAGAAGAGAAAAATCTGCTTTTCTCCCCTTTTTTTCGGTCTGTAACACCCTACCGCAGTGAGTCCATGTCCTGATTAGGCTCTACTATTATCTATACAATCAAAAATAAAAGAGATGCTAAAAATCCAGCTGCTGGCTCTCTCACTGAGCTCTCAGGAAAGTTCATACCCCAGCCCCTGGTGGTTTTATTTTTCCAATTTTAGTGCAGGAGATAGCAGTAATAGAAGTAGGTTTGGGGGCCTTAAATAGAAAGGGTAGGAGAAGCAGTTATCATCAAGCTTTAGCTTTGAAGTGTAAACTTAGCAAAGACTTCCCTGATGAAGTATACATATGGAACTACAAAATGCCACTTTTTATCCATTTGTTTTCCTGACCATAACCACGTTTTCACACTGTCAGCATTTTCATTAGGAGCTCTTTTTGTCAGAGGTTTATAACGAGAATGTAAAGATTTGCTATGGGCTAAATCTCAATCCAAGAGCAAATGTTTATACCAATTCTGAAAACAATCAGCTTGCCCATTTGTAGTTATGCATGTGTTCATCATCTGTTACTGCTTGTCCAATGCTCTGCAACTTCTGGAAGGAAAAAGAGACATCTGGAGGGGAAAAAAAAGCTATCCTGCAGATAGCACACTGTATGTTCTCCTGAGTTATTGAATAAGGTACTACAGAAATGCAGCTTTTTAGTCAATACAAATAATTTTTTGCTTAAGCCTGTCAAATCTACTGTAGAAATATTGTAATGTATGGCTTAGCCTGGTCTCCTTTTGTGCATTACTTACATGGGATTTGCTTTAAAAATTCACTGGAAATTATTCACCTAATGAACTGAGCCACTTTTGTGATGCCAGGCACGACGAATTCTTTGAAAATGTTTTAGCTTATCTTCTGGACCTGAGGGTTGACAGGGTTTTCCTGTCTGTCACTTCCCCTGTGTATCAGTCATTAAGTCCCACGATGTTCTGGGGAGGAGTTAAATGTAAAAGATAATTTACAGTCTTTATCCTTCTCTGGCTGTGTTAGTTTGAACAAAAAGGTACATGGAGTGGGCATGTATATAATGGCATGAAGAAAAATTTTGACACAAAATAAACAGAAAAAAAATATTTGTGCATGTAAGTGTTACCTGTGCACAACATGAAATTTTTCTGGGTAAAATTTAGAAGTCATTGAACCACAGAATCACAGAATCACAGAATGGTTTGATTTCGAAAGAACATGAAAGATCTTGCTCTTACCCCTCTGTTATGAGCAAGAACATCTTCCAGTAGAAGAAATAAAGATGAACCAGGTGCTAATCTGAAAGTTGCCTCTGTTTTTACACAGAAGATACCTGAGGTTGTAAAGCACTTCAGGAAGCTTAGTAGTATTCAGTATTTATATACCATGCTCAGTGTTACAAGTATTTACTTTACACTAGCATTACAGTCGTACTTACAAGTCTCTTTACCCAGTAAACCTCAGGAAAAAAAAAAATGCTGCCCTCATTAGTGTTTCTCCATAAACCACAATAAAAATTAATTGATTCACCCCATCCTAGACAAAGATATGCCTCCAAACTTAGCACCAACGTGGCTGCATCCACTTCTAAAGTACGAGTAAAGCACTTGGAAGAGTGTGTATAGAACATCCTTGTAAAGCCATCAGGGAATTTATTTTTTTCCTTAAGCAAATAATTCATGAGCAGTTATAACTCGTTGACAAATCATTGTGCAGACAATGAAAAGAGTTTTTTCAGGACGGGTTGTGAGCACACATCTGGTATGAATGTTCTCAGAAATATTTCTCCACCCTGCCATGCACAGCCCTTTTGTTTTTGGGAGATTTCTAGGGAATAAAAAGGCTCACCTGAATATTTGTGAACATGCAGGCACATCAGTAGATCTACCTGGAAAACAACAAAAAAATTAAAAGTCAAAAAATTCTTTCTTTTTTTTAGCTTGACTCATTCAGTTGTGCTTTTAACCAGGAAGCTTTAAGAAGCTAATTAATTATGAGCTAATTAAACTTTGCAAAGTCATTATGAGACTGCTAGAATGAATATAAATATTTCAGAGCAAGTAAACGGAGGGACATCGCTTATTCTTGTAAATCAGGTACCAAAGTAAGCAGTGAGAGCAGCAGCCCTCTCTGTCCCATTCCCCCACTCCACAAACATTTTTGCTCTTTCCAAGCTTCACGTTTATCTAGTAAGGGTTAAAGCAAGATTTTAAATCCTATACGAAATCTGTGGAAATATGTGTTCTGCATAAATCTGGGCCACAAAATTAATACACTTGTATACATTTTCCCCATCTGCTATATTGCTGACACATCCAGCTTGTAGCCCAGAATGTTTTAGAGAAGAAAGGGCCATCTCTATGTTTAGTGCAAGAGTTCAAGTGGAGTTAGAAACTTAGTGCTGCACTCAGGCTTCTCCACTAAACATAGAAAGCAGCTTGGGGTACTTGGGAAGTTTTCTTCCAAAATGCCAAACCGCTGGTTATTGGAGGGGGAAGGAGGAGTGGTAATGTTTTTTTTTTTTGTATGCGCGTGAGGAATTAAATTGAATATTTAGTAGAGAAAAAAGTTTCCTTTTGTACTCCTTTAGTCTTGTCAGCTATCATAATATATGTACGTGATTGTGAATGTGCATACATGACACCTATAAATTTTCCATTAAAAAAAAAAAGGCAAGGGTAAGGTCATCTCAAACCTCCAAATATCGTAGGAGTAATTTTAGGGACTGTGAGCTGGGAGAGGCAGCTCTTTTCTGGTCTGTTACTGCAGACTCCCTCACCCAAGCTGGGTGCCTGTGATGTGTTTTCCTGTGTCAGGAGGGAAAGGAGGTGTCCCTTTGAAGGCTTTGTGCTGCAGGGACAGTGCAGGAAAGCTTTGTCCAGGGGCTCAGAGGCTGCACGGATCCCTCCATCGCGTGTCAGGAGGACGTGCAGCCTGTCCAGGGCGAGCCCCTGCCCCGTGCTCCCCTGGTGCCCCAGCCTGCCTCTGCTGCAGATGCAATCAAAGTGTGTTTTCCAGCAGGTTGGTTACGTATCCTTGGCAGGGAGGTTGGTCTTTTTTTTACTCTTTAATTCATTCACCATACCAGATTTTGAATTTGTGCAGGTTATTTTGCCATAGATGCCCGGTGCACTGTGCAATTTTGAATTTCCTAAGATTTCCTATTCTCAATTAAAAATATGGGTGTATATTCACCTTTTTTTTTTTTTTTTTATGGTTTTTATTAACACTCTAATGCATGTTTGTGGGTATTATGGAACAACCATCTTGTGAATTTATGGACAAAGAGCAGAGGTCCACTGAGCTGACTCCAAGTGATAAATTCAGAAGAATCAGTGTGACAACTTTAAGTTACCAAAAGGCTCCTCTTGATGTAGGGGTCTACCTGTGGCTTTAAGGTCGTGTTTGACTTGTAGAGCCATGTACCTCTATTGTGACTTCTGTAATCTCAATTTCTGTTTCAATAATGTCAAAGCTAAACTACACCAATCAACTTTCTTCTTGCAGATTCAGCCTGTTTGATTGTATATACAGTCTCATATATTTTCCAACAGCCTGATCTTGAGCTCTATCAGAAGTCTCCTAGAAACTTGAACCCTTGAAAAAATGCCATGGAAGGTTCCTGTATTTTGATATATATATATAAAATATGTAATTAATTGTGTACTATGGAATATATATTATACTATGATTTTTTGATGCATAGTCAAATAATACCACCATTATAATAGGGTGGGTAGCAGGGTTGGATTACAAGTCCTATTTTTAAAATACCCACTTATTTTTCACCTTCAGCACACCAGAAATCGCCAAAATTACCCTGTGAAATTTAATTCTTGGGTCAGGTCCACTTTTCAGTAACTCAGTCATCTCCACTGATACAGCAATGCTGCCTTCCACCAGACAGAGACCTCAATATTTGTCTTCTCCACACATTAGGCTTTCCCACATAGAAGCAATGCATCATATGTTTATTTGACTTCTGTGGCTTTTGCTGGTTACTCACACTGACTGCTTGGTGGTGCTTTTGCAGCCAGCAGGAGAATTATTTTATCACTATGTATAGTAATTCCCATGTCCAGTAAAACATGAAAAAGTTAAGATTATTTGCCTTACCTATATGCCAGGTAATATATTAATTGCTACTTATTAAGTCCTTCACTCTGTGAACTACTTTTTTTTCTTTTTCTTTTTTTTTCTTTTTTTTTCTTTTTTTTTCACTTTGGAGCATAAGATATATGTAAGGGAAAGATAAAGACAAGCAAAGGAAAAAAGGAGGTAAGGCAGATGGGTACAAAGGGAATTGGGAGGATCAGAGAGAGACAAACCGCAAAGACAACCAAGATATTTGGGTGGAAATAAGAGATTTGCTCTCTTTTGCATTTTGAGACTTGAGGGTTGTGTACATAAATCCCTGGTAGATTTTTGCTTTTCCTAAGCAACAAAAGCATGTTTCTTCTGAAAGGATTCCTCCAGGAGAGGACAGCGCCCAGCCCATGAAGTCCAGGAGATGATTTATTAATGTTCATCACCAGCTTTTCATGTTGAATGACCATATCAAACCTCATTTTCAGCAGACACCATCCTGGACTAGAGAGAACTTACAAGCACACACTCCAAAACTTTCAGAAACCTCCCAGCCACACTCCAGGAAGCCAGAGAGGTCCCACAGTTTGCTGTTATTGCTGCCCTTCTCACTGGTGTTATTCATTCATTTCTTTCTGTGTGAGCAGATCTCTGGGTCAAAACAGGGACTTTTTGTAGATACACAAGAGATCCATGCTGCTCTTAAATCTCCACTGCATTTTGTTTGAAATGGTGGCTGTCATATTAGAGAAATTGTGATTTCTCTTTCTTTTCCTTCCTCTGCCATGCCTTAATCTACCTGTAATAAAATGCAATGAATTGAAAAGAGAAACTTCTACGTAGAGATTGGTTGCTTTATTCCAGTTCTGCAGCAATCAGTGGAGGATGTTTTCCTTTTCCACCTGTTCATACTTTCTTCCACAGCCTAGACCAAGGTCAGCTCAGCTCCGCTCCATGTTCTCTTCCATTTGGTTCAGTCCCATTTCCTTTTCTCCAACCTATCCCCCTTTAAAATACAAACAAGTAACATGGGGAAACTGTCACTAATTCTCTTATTTGCTTTAAAGGGAGGAGCATACAGAGCAGGGCCTTCATTAGCTTTGTGAAAGAACCTGGGTACCCCACCATCAATATTTCATCACTTCATTGTGAAGATCAGGGGAGAAACAGGCATTTAGAGACTCACTTCATCCCTCCTTGCACCCCTTTCTCTGTCTCTCCCTCACACTGCTTGCACAGAGGATGCCACAGAAACAGAGGCACAAGGGAAGTGGGATTTCACTCCAAGGAGAAGAGCAGAGTGAGCATTTCCAATGAGGACACATCACATCTTTTGCTGTGCTTTC
Organism: Vidua macroura; assembly: GCF_024509145.1. Taxonomy (NCBI): domain Eukaryota; kingdom Metazoa; phylum Chordata; class Aves; order Passeriformes; family Viduidae; genus Vidua; species Vidua macroura. The sequence continues at coordinate 36,885,853 of NC_071577.1, forward strand.
ATTTAAAGTGTGCATGGTGCAAAACCAGGTTAGATAAGCATCCAGTGATACGGCTTTTTTTTCCTTTTTCTTTGTCCTTTACACTTGCAGCTTGTAATTGGAAAGGTGTGAAGATGAGGCACCAAAAATAGAGGAAGAAATCCAGGTGCACAAGTTCGTGTGCCATCTCAGAGAAACAGGGAGCTTAAATTGCAGCCAACAGAGAAATTTAGGTGCACAAAGTTAAAACTAATAGTGAACTATCTGCACACCATTTTTTTTGGCAGAGCCAAGACCCCCTCCATTTGTCCAGAGTCGCAGAGTGTGTGAATGGCTTTGCACGGGAAATGATTCTGAACTTTGCAAATAGCTTTTATTATAGCTCCTCTGTGACACTGCTAGAAAACAGATTAGATCATAGCTCATTTCTCTTTTATTATTCTGACAGTGATTTCATTTGTTCAGAACTTCCATTTTGCCTTTAATATCTCATATGCGGTCACATTTTGGGAGCTTTAGGATGTGCTGGTTCTGCCTGCATGTCTCTCACCTTCGCCAACTCATTACAGAGAAGCATCCTCCCTAAATAACAAATATTAACAAACATCTATGAACTTCAGATGATACAATTCCCAGTTCATTTCCTGGGCTATAACACTGCCAGAGAGGGATTAAATAAAGAGCCTGCCTGATCCCTAAAATAAGGCATGCTAGTGTGGGAAAAGTCCTTTGTTTTGTACCTATAAGGGGAAAAGATATTAAACCCTGCCCATGCAAAGACTAGAGCAGAGAGCCCTCAACTAGAACTGCAAAAATAAGAGTTTGATAGCCCAAAACAATTATTTCAGCCAATCATTCTCTCCTGCAATACAATCCATTTCTGCCCTTTAAAGTCAGTTGATTCAGAAGCTCTCAAAATGAATGTGGCTGGCCCCAAAAGAGCCCATTTTAAGAATGTTTGGGGATTTTTAGCAACATAAAGTCACTGTCCTGCAGTTCTTTCACTCCCACCTATGTGATGGTGCCAGGGAGACCTGACCTAGGATTAGGTCCTTCCCACTGCTGTCCAAACATTACAGCAACCCTTTTGTACCATCGGTTGCTGGGATTGCCTGGAACAGCCTTCAGCCTGCTCTGAAGTTATGTTGGGCAAACATCCAGCAGAAAGCTGTTCATTAGAAAAGCTGAAAGGTCACTTTTGCACATATAATATCTTTCTTTCCCAGTCCATGGGCAGTAATTAATGATTTGAGCCTAAAAAAACCCAGTGAAAACTGAATGCTGTAGGAATAAATACCAATAACCTGCAACAACAAAAATCTCCAACACTGTGTATGTCTAGCAAGGATCATTACAGTTAGCTAATTTTTGGAAGTACTATCATAGCAAAAAAGCCCTATAATTTTATTTTATACATATTCAGCTGTGACATTACGATGCTTTTTTCCCCATCTTACGTCTGGATCCTTTACCTACAAAAGCCAGCTGAGGGTTTGGTATTTGGTTTGGCTTTTGCTTTTTTTTTTTGCCCTTGGATCAGAGGAAGATTTATTTCTGTGACTGCAGATATTTTAAAATATATTTTAAATGTTTTCTATTATTCCCTCCTTCTGCTCTCCACACATGTTAAAATCCGCTCAGAGCAAGGGTCTGCGAAAGGAGCTGGAAAGGCCTCTGTCCTTTTTCTGGGGTTGTTTTCTTTGTGAGCCTGCAAGTGCATTGCATTTGTGTGGTGTGTGTGTGTGTGAGTGTGTGTGTGTGTGTGTTTGTGTGTGTGTGTACATGCACAGGCTTAGTCCTCAGGTGGAACTGTGGTTCCTGTGCTTTCGTTCTCGAAGCTGTTATTCTGGAAGGGAATGGAGGCAGCTGTGTTTACAGCTCAAGTCTTGGCATACATTTACCAGAATCTATTATTCATATCGTTCAGTATCAGGGAGAGATCTCAGGCCACCTGTCTATCTGACAAATTCACCCTTTTGTGAGCTTTCTGTTCATAGCAAATTATGTTCACATTGATGAATTGAGTTTTTATGAGCATTGCTAACTAACATTCTCACAGAAGGCCAGGGGCAATAGACTGCAAGTGTTTCTGGTCCACAAGTAAATGTTAAAAAGAAAAAAAACTGCCAGTATTTAAAGACAATTTGCCATGGAGGGATAGTTAAAATATTTGGCAGAGCCTTGATATTTATAAATTCAAGAATGTCCATAAATTATTACAGATAGTATACTTATCACAAATAAAAAATAATAATTCTGCACTGCCCCCTGTGAACGTGGGGGGCTCTTTAATATTCTGTGTGTTAACAGGTAGACAGTGATCAAAGCTTCTAACAAATCCTTATCAGGGCTTAACACAAGGTGGGAACCATTTAGTTTTGCAGAGGGGATCTTCCTTTGAAAATCATGCAGTGAAATCACTGGGACAGAGCGAAGTGAACAGAAAATGGTGATTTACCTGGGCTTTTCAGCATGGTACTGGTTCCCATCCAAGGAGCCACCAGTCATGGGAGCAGCTGTGCCCTATAGACTCAAAGATCTGTAGCTGTAGATCAAAATGTTTCCATTGCAAGAGATTATTGTCAGGATGTGCTGGGACAACACTGCCTGTGAACACCCAAATTCCTCATGCCACTCACCCTACAGATAATGCCAGGGACAGAGCATGACCCACCCCTGGGAGCAAAAAGGGGCAAAGTGGGCTGCACGCCTGCAGACGCAATCTCCAAATAAATAAACACTCAGCTGCATCAGGTAAATCTATTTCCTAGACTCTGATGCATCTAATGTGCCATTTAATATGCCTTAGAGCACCTGAGACTCTGCACAAAGTGTCCCAGAAGCTCCTCACATCTTGGCGCGGTTGGAGGATAACGTGGATACATCAGGGTAACTCCCTGCCGTGGTGAGCTGCCAGCATCTAAGTGGCTGAATCCCACCACAACTGCCATAAGGCTGCTCTTAGGGGCCCACAAAAAAAGGGGGATGGCAGTGAGTGACATTTCAGTGAGAGACCTGGCAGTAATAGCCACATCACGAGATCAAATTTTCAAAGAGGAAAATTAAAGCTAAAAAGAAAAAAAAAAAAAAAAAAAAAAAAAAAAAAAAAAAAAAAAAAAAGCAGCGCCTTTCAAAGGGAAAGAAACCCCCCAGTTTCAAAGGAAAAACGATGCTTAAGAGTCCCTCCTTAAGGCACAGAGGAGAAAAACAGGTTGGAGGCAAGGAGCCACCTGGCCGAGAGCACTGGAGCACCTTGGCCCCATCCCGGCGGGACGCGGCGAAGGCTCCCATCGCTTCACACCCGCGCCGGGGCTGCCTCTCGCCCGCGCGGCTCCTCGCGCTGAAAGCGTGGCAGCCCTGCCTGTTGTTTTGATAGGTGCGAATGCCCCTCGCGAGCTATCTCTGCCGCTTCCAAATCTGTACCGCCGGGGAAACAGGTTGCGCAGCGTGGCCTGCTGATCCGCGCCTGCCTGGCCAGTAGCGTGGACAGAAGGAGCACTGCTGTCGCCGTCTTCCCGAAGTTTCGAGCCGAGGCAGAGGGTGATAAATGCGGTGGGTTGCCTTTCAGTGTATCAGTCAAACCGCCAGTTTGGGAGACCTTTCCCGTTAGGAGCCTTTGGATTTTAATTTCACATGTGCCAATCAGGTTGTCAAGCGCTTGGGTAGACCCCACCACCATTTTGTCAACTGGAAGCGCGGCGCGAGTTTAAGGAGCTCTGAAATAGCTGAGAGCCTGTTCCAGCTGGCCATTCCTTAATGGGAGAACATTGTTCTGCCTTCCTTGTTTTAACCCGTGCCTGTGCCTAGGTATCTTCATCGGTGTCAAACAAATTTGTAGGACTGGTGATTAGTTGCCCAAAGAGCATAATATATGCATTATTAATTATAGAAGGTAAGTTTGGCTAATTGTCATTTCTATACAGTAGCGCTGCACTACGATACATTTTAACAATCTATAAATAATTGATAATTTTTTTTCTTTCATCTTCCTCCCTAGTTTGCATAAAACTAATGACTTGGTAAATGTTACTCACTTCAAAATATTCCACTGCTCCTATGAAAATTAAACCAACACTGTAACCTTAGCAAATAAGGAGATTTTTCATCTTATTGTAGGTTAAAAAAAAAAAAATGAAGAGGAAATATAGTCCTTCCTCCTATCAAAAATCTGACTCTGTGAGAGCCAAGTAAAAATCATGCATAATATTAAAAAAAAAAAAAAAGTGAGTAATAAGGAGACTACTAAAGAAAAAATAAATTTGACTTTTAAAGGATCAAAAAAAAAATTCAGGAAAGTTGTGATTTTACTTTATTCTCTAAGTCTTTAGAACGGTCAGAAGTGGTATTTTTTAAGCTTTAAACAGGATAAGACTATGACACAGACACAAAAAGATAGATCAAGGAAGGCTTCAGTGTGAAGTGGTAGTATTTTCAATACTTATCAAATAACTGCATGCATAATCCCATAAATCAGGTTAGCTGAAGACTCCAAATTCTTCTTAAATGAGGTGTTTGGGTATAGTTTCTGGCTGCTTTGTTAATATGATTACAGTACCTTGCTGGTTCCTTGAAATGAAGGATTTGCCACAGCAAAAGTACAGGCTCTTTTTGAGTTCTCTGTTATTTCTACAAATCCACAATCTGTCAGTCTACAGTGTTACTGCACTGAGGCTTTACTCTCTAATTTTCAGAGCAACTGAATCCATTCCCGGAGTTATTGATGACACTATAATTTCACATTTATTTGGTGTGTACTGCACAGTTAAAAAAAAAAAAAAACGTAATAGAAAAAGACCTCCAAACTAAGTATTGTCTACAATATCAATATGTTGTCATTTAAACCTACATAGATACTTACATATGCTTCATTAT